>NC_056529.1:36610807-36633959 GCF_019175285.1 Sceloporus undulatus | reverse complement strand
ACAGCAGAAGCTTATACTGAATGCGGAAAGGGAGGGGGAGCCAGTGAAGGGATGCCAACCCAGGAGAGATGTGGTCATAGCGGTGGGTGGAAGTGATAATGCGTGCAGCTGAATGCTGAACAGAGATTAAAGGACGTAGGTGAGAAAGAGGAAGCCCAGCCAGGAGGACGTTACAGTAATCGAGTCGTGAGATCACTAGGGCATGGACCAGGATCTTGGCAGTATTGGCTGAGAGATATGGTTGGATTTTGGCAATATTGTACAAAAAGAATCTACAACCCTTGGCTGTGGTCTGGATCTGAGGGATACACGACAGAGAAGAATCAAAGATAAAACCAAGACTGCGGGCTTGCTGGACTGGTTGAATAGAAATGTTGTCCACAGAGACAGAAAAGGAGTGTTGAAGGGTGGGCTTAGGAGGAAAGACAAGAAGCTCCGTCTTGGACATGTTGAGCTTCAAACGCCGATGGCGCATCCACTGCAAGACAGCTGTGAGGCAAGACGAGACTTGCTGTTCAAGCCTTGGAGAAAGATCAGGGGTGGAAAGATACAACTGGGTGTCATCGGCATACAGATGGTAGGAAAAGCCAAAAGAGCTAATGAGTTTACCTAAGGACAGTGTGTAGAGAGAAAACAGAAGGGGACCCAGAACAGAGCCCTGGGGAACTCCAACAGATAAGGGAACAGGAGATGAAGTCTGACCACCAGTGACCACTGCAAAAGATCTGCCAGACAAGTAAGATCTAAACCAGTCAAGAACAGAGTCAGAGAATCCAAGGTCAGAAAGTATATCCACTAGAAGACAGTGATCAACGGTGTCAAAGGCTGCAGACAAATTGAGAAGGATGAGAACAGAGTAAAGGCCATTAGCCTTGGCCTGTAAAAGGTCATTCGAGATCTTAGTGAGAGCTGTCTCTGTAGAATGCCTTGGATGGAAACCAGACTGAAAGGGATCGAGGATGGAGTTGGCCTCAAGAAACTCAAGACAGCGAGAATAAACAACCCGTTCCAAGACCTTAGAAAGAAAGGGGAGAAGAGAAATCGGACGATAGCTAGACAAAGAGGAGGGGTCAAGAGAAGGTTTTTTCAGAATTGGGGAAATGAGAGCATGTTTAAAGTCCGAAGGGAAGGAGCCTGTATTGAGAGAGAGATTGAAGATATGGAGAAGCGAGGGCAGAAAAGAAGGAGCTATAGAAATAAGAAGACGAGTAGGAATTGGATCAAGAGGACAGGTTGCAGGTTTGGAAGAGTTCAGAAGTGTAGATAGTTCATCCAAAGAAGCAGGAGAAAACACAGAAAAAATTTTAGGGGAGGGCGACAGAAGATTATGAGCAGAAGAGGAATCAGGAGGGACTATCTCAGAGCAAATAGTAGTAATCTTAGAGATGAAATAATTAGCAAAGTCACCTATAGTGAGAAACATTATGGCTTCTAGTCACCACTTTAAATCTGTGTACTTTACTCTTGAGGAATGTTGGAATGCTATCCTTTAAGATGGTGGAGAAAAGCAGAGCTGAGTAACAGTAATGGTATCCTTGGATGGGGAGGGAGAAACCCATAGTGTTCCAGCTATATTTCAGACAAACTATGAAAAATCTCCTTTTGTTGGTCTACAACAAATTCCAGGGTTCTGGGACCTGCAGCCCAACGAAAGGAGTTTTTCCAAGGTCCAGTTTTGGATACCCACTTCTTGGTGGGTAGATATGAAATGGGAAAAAGAGACAAAAACTGGAGAGTGGCCTATGGAATCTAGCAAGAAGAAGGAGGAATGTCTCAGGATACTGGGGGAGAAATGTGTTGGTGTTGTTTTTAATTTGCTAAAAAGCCCAATGTTTTGGCCTGTAAATGCTATTTAAAGTCTTCTTGAGGAATCTATATAAACAAAGACAAAAGGACAACACAAAAATACCTGACGTGCTGAGAAGTGTCTCCTTTGTCTTCCTAGAACTATAATGGTCAACACACTTCCACAAAGTGTGGGAGCGCACTGAGGTCTAAACTCAAGAAGTTATATCAGCTATAAATTCAACTTTCAAAGGGTGACGGTGAAGCTTGTCATCTGGCTTGTATGACTTGAGTGCTTCTCTTCCCTGCAGCACATCCCAAAGATCCCCAAAAACCCAACAACGCTTCGCAACAGAAGGGCAGGGGCTCTTCCTCATACAAGCCGATGTGGGATAATAACCTGCTTTGTGAATCGGTGCTGTTCCCCAAAACTGATAACTCCTTTGTTTGTATTTCTTATTTATTTATTTTTCAACAGAGGGAACATATAAGAGAGAAATTTGTGGCTGATTTGCAAAGGGACTTTGCAGGAAAAGGCCTCACGTTTTCCATAGGTATCATCATCACTTCCGTAAAGCAAATCCGACAATCATTTCCATTGGTGCCAAATTTCATTGGGGGAGGGGCTGATTCAACTGCTCAGATGGTGGATACTTGGTCAGGAAAGCTAAGGTTGAATTCCCAGGGCTTCCTTCTCCAAACCTTCCTCCTCTGCCCTCTTGGCCCCAAATCTCTGCATCTCTGGATAATCTTTATTTTTAAAAGGGCCAGTTCAATAGGTCTTCCAAATAAGAACATTTTAAAAAGTGATTATCAGGTATTTGCAGCAAAGAACAAAAACTGAAAATATGTAGAATCGATGGTGAGCTGGAAAAGAACGTGGAAAAGTTACTTTTTTGGACAACAGTTTCCAAACTCTTCCCAGGTGGCATGGCTACTAGGAGTAACTTTTCCCCAGTTCTGTAGATACTGAGAGTTTGCAAAGCGACTAGTTTTACAAGACACTGTGAGAGATAAGAAATTCAAATAAGTTTTTAGGGGTGTCAGGAGGAAAAAAAGGGGGAAGCTCTTTGTCCTGGAATAATGGATTAAGAGGAATGTCTGGATGAAGAAGGGATTTTTAAATATAGCCAGTCTAGGAGCAGGGGTACAGTATTTTTTGGCATCTCAACAGGGCAGACCAGATACTTTAGGATGTCTTGTGGCCATATAGTCCACCATCATAGGTTCTGTGTTCTGTTTTAGTATGAGCTTTTCTAAGTCATCCTCATACCACCTCTACTATTCTTTCCATCGTAAATTCACATAACTCCCATTTAGGTGGAGATTGTATCTGTATCTGCTGAATCAAATTCTTCTCATTCCATCTCCACACAACAAACTTACCGCTGTGTGTGTTTTTTACATTTATTCATCTAGGAGGCCAGATAAGTTTTGATGTGTTTCCGGATGGTTGGGATAAACGGTATTGCTTAGAAATTGTGTCCAAAGATGGCTTTAAAAAGATCTATTTCTTTGGAGATAAGACCATGCCGGTAAGTTGTGAAATGGAACAAGACAGTAAGTTCAAAATTGTTTTTGAAGATTCATTTTGCAGCAGAAATCTATCGGTATGTGAATTCATTCTGTTGCTATCTTGACAGATATTTAATTGTGGTGTGTGGGTGTGGGTGGGTGTGTATATGTGTGGGTGTGGGTGTGTCCCAATGCAAACTTTACAGCAGTTTCTCCCAATCTGCTGCCCTTCAGATGTGTTGGGCTACAAATCCCACCCTCCTTTGAGCAGAAACTGGGAGTTGTAGTGCAACACATCCAGAGAGTGCTATACTGAGTTGAAATCTCTTACTCCAGTAGGACTGAAAACACCTAAAAGTAACTTCTGTGTATGCCTCATCTACAGGGCGGGAATGACTACGAAATCTACACAGACTCCAGAACCATTGGGCACAGTGTCACCTCTCCTGAGCAGACAAGACAGATATGTGAAGAATTATTCTTTAACTAGAGGATGGACTTGTTTTTCTACCAACACAGAGAGTAGGCTAGTCTCAGGGCTAATACGGTACACCTTTTATTTTAAAGCAGCCAGGACAGGAATCTGGATCTGGACTGTAGCACTCGATCTTTCTTCCCCAAAGCTGCTATTTGTCTTGAGGGAGAAGATGCTGTCTGACGAACCTTTTTGAGCAATGGAAAGATTTCTGTTAGCCTTCTAAGCATGAAAGGATGAATTCCTCTCCACATACACAGACATGGTACACCACAGTCCTTATCCTAATTTTCTTCCTCCAAGGCTGCTCTTTAAAGAAAGGCAAAATGTTGGGATGGTTAAACGAGTCATTTGCCTACTTCACCTCTCAGCACAATGGTTGTCATGCTTTGGGGCTACAGTTTGAGACATAAACTTGCTTTTGGTCACCTATATGCCTTGATCAAACACACCTTATCATGCCACTTTCCTAGATCCATCCCAGGATTCCCAGGTTCTCTTCTGAGCAACCTGAGTCACTTTACCACAGGTGCATGGCTACCCCTGAAGGGATTAAAAACATCCCATCAGACCCAGCCTTCCTGTTTTCTGCAAAGGAGAAGCATACCCTCATGCCCAAATAGGTTACTCTTTTTGAACATTTCTGTTTGTCCCATTCCAAAATGTACAGTTTGTACTAGTCCTCATAACTGCACAGGGTTCCCCCATCTCAGATTTTTTGTCTCGGTCTTCATTGCATTGTTTGGTATCACACTATTCCGTCCTGCCCATCCAGCTACCTCCATCATCTCAGGGCAGAACCTGGTAGGGCAAAGTTGTTGGCATTTGTGGCGTTTGTACTCGTAGTTTTTGGTAAGAACTAGACTCATTCTGGGACGTTCCTGGGAAGTCCAGGGAGAAACTGCACCTTTTTATTCCTACCTCTTGCAGGTTTTTATTTCTGTTTTGCTGTGCAAAAACCTCGCCTGCTTCTGTTACAACCATTGTTGAAAAGGAGCAGGAGGTGCCAAACATTTACCTATTTGGGATTATAAGACTAAAGCTGGGTACCCATAAGCATTGCCCCCAAACATCCTCTGCTTATATGGCAGCATCCAGACCATCACATCATGAACATGACTGTCTCTATGGGCCTCTGCAACCATCAGACCCTCATATCAAGAGCATGATTGTTTCTCTAGGCCTCTCTAACTATTAGACCCTCACAGTAAGCACAATTGTCTCTAGCCTGCCATTCCAGACTCTATAAAGACCTTTGTTCAGGACACAGAAGTCTAGGATGTTGTAGGGCTGTGCTTATATGTGCACATTCATACTCTTATTTAGCAGTCTGGCAAATGCCTGCATAGAACTAAAGACTAGGGTTGCCCAGTTGAAAACAATTTGGTTCAGGGACCTTTAATGATTGCCTTGTAGAGAGTAATTCAACAAGTTTTGCTTTGTTACTTGGCTGTGTGACAAGCAACACCTACTGAAACGTCCTCTTCTACCATGAAATGTATAGGAGCCATTTCCACTTTTCACTCTGGCAACCCTATTGGAGGTATCTCAACAGCTATATAGAGGGAAAGAGCTCAAAACACTTTATGGAACAACAAACCCACTTTGCATGTAATGCATCCTTCCAGCCATATTAAATGTTGTGAAAGGGACCTTTTTAGGCAAGTTTGTACTTTATACTGTTGGCCTTAACTTTTTTGGTTAACGTTGGTGAAGGCTGTCTTCTGAGCAGTGCGGGGACACATGGGGCCTTGTGCATGGGAGTCTATGGTGGGCTTTGACAAGAGCATGTTGTGATGTTGTCACGTCCTTTGGTCTGTCTTGGTTAGAGTTATGGCTTGGTTCCTGAGAAAGCTCAATTCCAAGCTTTTCCAAAGTACAGCTGCATGTATCTTTATTCCTCCCTGCCAAGCTCCATTGGCAGGAGTATGGAAACTTTGACCTCCCCAGATGTTTGGGCTCCAGCTCTGAGAAGCCTTAGTCAACACAACCCATGGCAGGAGTTGTAGACCAAAACATCTGGAGGACCAAAGGTTTCCTCACCTGGTCATGCTTGGGGCTAAAGTTACATAAAGGGATATATGGGTTATGTTATCCTCAGCATGCATATGTTGGTCTAGGTCTAATCTTCCTTGTGTTCATCAGAATCCTCAGCAACTTGATTCCAACTTATGCAGGTCAGCTTTTCACTTGATGAGTGTGCTTTATAGCCAGATTTGGATCTCAGCATGTTCAATAAAAAATAAAATAGAATAGAACCATAGAATCATTGAGTTAGAAGAGACCCCAAAGGCCATTCAGTCCAACCCCATTCTGCCATGCAGGAACTCTCCATCAAAGCATCCCCAGCAGATGGCCATCCAGCCTCTGTTTAAAGACCTCCAAGGAAGGAGATTCCACTACACTCTGAGGAAGTTTGTTCCACTGTTGAACAGCCCTTACTGTCAGGAAGTTCCTCCTAATGTTCAGGTGGAATCTCTTTTCCTGGAGCTTGCATCCATTGCTCCATTGGGTCCTAGTCTCTGGAGCAGCAGAAAACAAGCTTGCTCCCTCCTCAATATGACATTCCTTCAAATACTTAAACAGGGCTATCATGCCAACTCTTAACTTTCTCTTCTCCAGGCTAAACATCTCCAGCTCCCTAAGTCTTTCCTCACAGGGCATGGTTTCCAGACCCTTCACCATTTTAGTTGCCCTCCAGTATCTCAATGTCCTTTTTGAATTGTACTGCCCAGCACAATATTCCAGGTGGGGCCTGACCCAAAGCAGAATACAGTGGCAGTATTACTTCACTTGACTCTATACCTCTATTGATGCACCCTAAAATAAATGGTATTGGCCAATCTGCCCATTACACAGATGAAGGGCGGCTTGCCAAAAGAGGAGGGTCTCACGTTTTAATTTTTAAACCACTCGCCCGGTGGACGGTGGGAAAGGACGGGGGGGTGTCCTGACCCCTAGAGTAACTTACAATGAGGTGTTGAAGGGAAAGGATGGTAAAGAAGAGTTGGGGTGGGGAGCCAAGGATTGTCTTGGGATCTCGGGGGGGAGGGGGATTCAAGGCTAGTTTTGAGCCTTCATGGTTCCCCTTTTCTGAGGAAGCCTTTGGTTCCTGCACAGTCAGTCAGAGAAAAACACTTGTCCCTCCATATTTACTGGGGTCAGGGGCACAAGACCCCCATGAATATGGAAAAACAGCAAGTAGCAAAAACGCTATGTTTTTACCTGAGAGGACACCTCTCTAGGGATCTCTAGGTCCTCCAGGGCAACTCTGTGGTCAACATCTGCCAGACATTGACCATAGAGTTGCACTGGAGGAGCTACAAAGGTCTAGCGGAGGGTCCTCTCTAGGAATCTCTAGGTCTTTCGGTGCAACTTTTGGTTAAAGTTGACCATAGAGTTGCACTGGAGGACTTATATATTCCTAGAGAGAACATTTTAATAAAATCTGTGAATAATCAAAGCCACAAAAGGCAAAGCTGTCATTTCTTTGTTAAGTCTTGATCTGAGCTCCCAAGAACCCCAAACTTAGTCATTTGTTGGTTTATCAACCAACATATATAAACCATGTTCCTGGTTTCTTTCTTTCTTTTCCCTAACCCTCTGACTCTTACCAGATCCAGCCAACATTAGGCTTCCTTCTTCCTTCTCTCTCTCCAGGGCATGAAAGAGCTGCCACTCCAAACTCTCTTCTCGATGTCCGCCATTTTGTCTCCCAAAAGGAGCCAATGCGCATGCGCGGCTCTGTTGACCCCTGAGCGCCTTAAAAAGAAACGGCAGCAGCAGCCTGGCTCAGAAAGATAGGCAGGAGGCCAGCAGCAACCAAAAAAAAAAAATTCAATCCAAACCCTGCCCTTCCGCACAACAGCTGCGCATGCATCCTCATCCAAGCTCTCAGCAGTCCAGGCGGGAGGCTGAGCAAACGAAGAATCAATCCAAATCTTTCCCTCCTTTTCAGACTGTGCATGCGTCCTCTAACAGAGGAAAAGTGTGAAAATTCTCACCACTGCGCACGCGCAGGTTGGTTTTTGTTTTGTTTTTTAAAGCAGGTGCCAAAACGGCACTGAGAAGTAATATAAATCCAAACCCCGTGCAGCAGAGGCGGTGCTGTGTCATTGTCCCCTGAGACAGAGGGTGGAGGCAGAGGCGGTGTTCCAAAGCCTTTCTTCCCAACGACCGTGCATGCGTCATTGCCCGCTGAGAGTGGGAAGCCACAGGCGGCGATATAAAACCTTCCTTCTCAACGATGGCGCATGCGTCATTGCTACTGACAGTGGGCGGGGCCAGAGTCGGCATTCCAAATCCTTCCTCCCCAACGACTGTGCATGCGTCGGTGCCCGCTGTGACCAAAAAAGGCGGGGAAAACCGTTGGCACACACGTGCGGTGGCGTCATCGCCGCTACTTTCATCCTGCAGTAAATTTGGGCCTAGTTCCTTGGGGGGAAGCGGTAGAAATCTTGGTGCCGACGCCGGGCTGGCATGGCAGAAGCCTGAGCCAAAGGAGGAGGCGGAGAAGGGGGTGGAGGAGAAGGTCTGGTCTGGTTGGTGAGGCTGGGCAAGTTGGTCCCTTCCCGGAGCTCCTCCTTCTTGGCCTCGGGGGCTGCGCGGCCTACGAGCACCAAAGGTGGTAGCCCAGCGTCAGTTGTCCGCTGGAGGGGCGCCCTCCTTGAGGCTTGTAGCGACTGCTGCGGGCCTCGCCTCCCTTGGTCCTGTTTCCTCACTGCTGGGAAGTAGAGCCTGGCTGCGGCTGGGGCGAGCTCCATCCTTCGGCGCGGCTGGCTCTCCTTCCGGGCCTGTCGGTGGGCCTGGGCTTGGCCGGCCGCACGGGGACCCAGGGCCCACAGCTGACGCCGTTCTCCCCGAGGAAGAGGAGCAGGAGCAGGAGGCACCTGGCGAGGAGCGGTGGGCACCAAAGGGTTGGCCCCAGCCCCGAGGAGGACCAGCGGAGGAGGACGGCGGGCCATGGCCCGAGAAGGAAGAGGAGAACGAAGGGCTGGAAGGCAGCAGCTCACAGATGGAAGGAAGGCTCCCCAGGCCTTTGTTAGGGAGCCTTTGTGATGCCAACAGGTTCCGACGGCGAGAAGGAAAGAAGGAAGGAGGCCTTGGAACGGCAGAGAGAGACACTGGAGTTTATCAGACAAGGGGAATTGGAAGTACAGTGGGTCCTCGCCTTATGCGGGGGATCCGTTCCGGATCCCTCCGCATAAGGCAAATTCCGCCTATGCTCAAGCCCCATTGGAAACAGGGTGCAACGGGCACGCGCGCCCATTCAATTGAATGGGACGTGCCGCCCCGCGCGCGCCGGCGGCTTTGAGCGCCTATGCTCAAAGCCGCCTATAAAAAGGCAGCGTATGGCGAGGCGCGACTGTATAATCAGATGGCAATCTGAATGCAATCATGGGGTTTAACATTGCGTGATAGACAGCCACACACAAATTCGGGCAATGGCATGCTATTTTCGGGTAATGGGGAGCCAGTTCAAATGCAATGCGCATTCACATAATTGCGCTAAACTAGCGACTTTATGTGAATGCGTTCTGGCCCCGCTTTCTTTTCATTCGAATTTAAGAGAAATTCCTCCCGTTTGATAAACTCCACTGCAGGAACAACCTGCTTTTGAGACCGCTTTGACTGCCCTGGCTCAGGGCTAAGGAATGCTGGGAATTGTAGCTCCTTGTGGCACCACAGTTCTCTGGCAGAGAAGGCTGAAATGTCTGGCAGAACTACAGTTCCCACAATTCCCTAGCATTGAACCCAGGGCAGTTAAAGAGGTCTCAAACCGGGTTACTTCTGGAGTGTATTTTGGACCTGTGGTTCCGGAGACCAGGGTTTTGATTTCCAGCTCGACCATGAAACTCACTGGGGTGCAAAACACACACTGCAGAAATAATCCCATTTGAGACCTCTTACTGCCCTGGTTCAGTGCTAAGGGATCCTGGGAATTGTAGCTTATTCTGGCACCAGTGCTCTCACAGAGGAGGCTAATTCTCTTGGCCCCCGAGGCCAAGAACTACAGTTCCCAGAAATCCCTAGCCTTGACCCGGGGCAGTTAAAGCATTCTCAAGAGGATTGTTTCTGCAGTGTGTGTTTTGGACCCCATTGGGTTTCACGGCTGAGCTGGGAATCAAACCCTGGTCTCTGGAATTGCAAATCCAATCCAGATTGAGACCGCTTTAACTGCCCTGGTTCAACGCGATTCTAGGCTGCGATTCTAGGCTGCGTATAGAGTCTAGATGAAGGGAAGTAATAGTGCTGCTCTATTCTGCTTTGGTCAGGCCCCACCTGGAATACTGTGTCCAGTTCTGGGCACCATAATTCAAAAAGGACTTTGAGAAACTGGAGTCATGTGTCCAAAGGAAGGAGACTAAAATGATGAAGGGTCTGGAAATCATGTCCTATGGGAGACTGAGGGATCTGGGCATGTTTAGCCTGGAGAAGAGAAGGTTAAGAGGTGATATGATAGCCCGGTTTAAATGTTTGAAAGGATGTCATATTGAGGAGGGAACAAGCTTGCTTTCTGTTGCTCCAGAGAATAGGACACATGGTGCAATGGATGCAAAGTACAAGAAAGGAGATTCCAGCTCAACATTAGGAGGAACTTCCTGACAGTAAGAGCTGTTTGACAATGGCATCCATTGCCTTGGATCATGGTGGAGTCTCTTTCCTTGGAGGTCTTTAAACAGAGGCTGGATGGCCATCTTTTGGTGGTGCTTTGATTGAGAGTTCCTGCATGGCAGAAGGGGTTGGATTGGATGGCCTTTCTTGGGATCTCTTCCAACTCTCGGACTCTACGATTCTCTCTCCTTGTGTGCCTTCAAGTCATTTCCGATTTATAGCAGCCCTGCCGTCACCCAGTGGGTTTTAGTGGCCAAGTAGGAGGATTTGAACCCAAACCACTGGGGGACATTTATTTCTCCTTGTTTTGTTATTTTATTTATTTAGGTATTTATATCCCGCCCTTCAGCCTTAATGGCTCTCAGGGCGGCTTACAATATTATTTTTAATCAGACAGTTCCCTGCCCTCAGGCTTACAATCTAAAAGACACGAAACAAAAGGAGAAGGGAATGATGGAGGGAAAGAGGATGAGGTCCAGTGGTTCTTCTCCCCCTCTAAGGCCTGGACCAAGGCAGATGGATTGGAGGGAGGGCTCTTCCTTCTTCCAGGCTAGTCCTGATGGAGCTGGACTTGCCTGGCCAACTCCCTCTCAGGCCGGCAGATGGCAGTTGTGGAGGGCAGAGTCTCCTTCCTTCAGGCTTAAAAATTTATTTGTTGTTGTGCTACTTATTTGTCGATATCCATCTTTCACTCGTCCACAGTGCAAGTCAAAACAATAAATGATACAAAGTTAAACAAAAATACCAATTGCCTGTTTGTTTTTAGTGTGAAAAAGTTGATTTAAAATCACAAAGCCTTCAGTAAAACCCCATAAAGCACCCAAAGGGGCAAGCTTTAGAAAATTAAGCAGCAATTTTGGGATACAGAATTGTTTATTTGGGAGGAAACCTGACAAACCAAATATCCTTAGGAGATCCAGATGGTATATTTGGTCATAAGCTTCCCCCTTCATTCCAGCAAATGAATCATTAGTGAGTTATAGAGGAAACAATGAGACTCCAACATCCGCCACTGCGCAGGCGCAAGAAAGGAAGCGGGAGGCTGATGCCAACCCTAACATTAAAAAAAAAACGAAGATCATCTCTCACACAATCAAGCCCCGCCCCTTGCGCCTGCGCACTGGGGGCGGTTACCACAGGCGGAAATAGGACCGGAAGTGTGGAAAAAGAGGCGCCAAATCCCCTTGCGCATGCGCAATGCCGCCAAGTCCTCGTGCCGCCACCGAGCATTGGTCCCTTTTCCAAGCCTTTTGGACTACAGCTCCCATAATTCCTGACTGTTCGTTCGTTTGGCTGGGGCTTCTGGGACCTGAAGTCCAAAACAAACGGAGTTTGGGGAAACCATCGCCCTCAGAGGTTTCGGAGGATGGGGAAGATGTTCCTGAGGGGCCTGCGGGCGGGGAAGGCCCCGGCGAGAGCCAGGGAAGGCAGCGGAGGCGAAGGGCGAGGCCCCGGCGGAGGAGGCTCCCGGGGGGAAGAGGCGGCGTCCAGCTGCGGGAGGAAGAAGGGCCCTTCTCGGTTCTTCTCGCTCCGGGCCGCAGCGGCGGTGGCTCCTGCCGCCCTCCCAACCAGGACTAAGGGTGGCAGTGGCTCCTTCGCCGTCCCTTGGGACTCCCCCGCCTTCTTCCTGCGGAGGGGCTCCCGCTTCTTCCACCCGCGCCTCCCTTGGGGCCCCTCCTGGTCCAGCGCCGGGAAGAAGAGGCGAGGCGAGGCCTGGCAGATCTCGCGCTGCTGCTGCCGCTGCTGCCCCTTCCTGGCCAGGATGGCTCTGCGCTGGGCCTGGGCCCGGGCGGCGGCGCGGGGCCCTAGAGCCCAAAGCGGGCGCCGAGGTGAAGGCAGCCCCGGCTGAGAAGGGTGCTGCTCGAAGGAGGGCCTCTCGGGGGCGGAGGAGGAGGCGCCGGGGATGGAGGCATTGTCCCCGCTGCCGCCGGCCAGGTCCTCGCGGAAGCTGCGGAGGAGAGCCCTGTGGAAGGGGTTCGGGCTGGAGGCCAGCAGGAACGTCAGGGACGGACGGAGCAGCACCAGGCCCTCCATGGCCCCGAAGGTGAGGTGGGAAGGGAGGCAGGGAGGGCAGAGGCCCAGGGAGAGGCAGGCAGGGGCCATTGTGACACCTCGGGGGCGGCGGGTGATTGTGACAAGGAAGGGAAGGAAACATCTTCCTAATAGCTTCCTCTCTAGGAATCTCCAGGTCCTCCAACGCCACTCTGTGGTCGACATCTGCCAGGCATTGACCATAGAGTTGCGCCGGAGGAGCTACAGATGCCTAGCGGGGCGTCCTCTCCAGGAATCTCTAGGTCCTGCAGCGCCACTCTATGGTCAGCTTGAACCCAAAGTCAAACTGAAAGTCCTAGAGAGGACATCCCAATAGGCCTTTGTAGCTCCTCTAGTGCAACTCTGTGGTCAGCTTTAACCAAAAGCCATACTAAATGACCCAGAGATTCCTAGAGAGAACTCTTCTCTAGGAATCTCCAGGTCAGAGTTGCGCCAGAGGAGCTACAGATGCCTAGCGGAGCATCCTGTCTAGGAATCTTTATGTCCTCCAGTGCGACTCTATGGTCTGGCAGATGTTGACCACAGAGTTGCACTGGAGGACCCAGAGATGCCTAGAGAGCAGTTCTGTTAGGTAAAACATAGTGTTTTTGTTATTTGCCGGGTTTTCCGCATTCCTGAGGGTCCTGTGCCCCTAACGCCGGCGAATGTGGAGGGAAATGGGCACATTGCAAATATTGCACCTTTGAGACTGACTCAAAGAGAAAAGTTGGTAGCCTGAGCTTTCCTAGACTTGAGATACTTCCTCAGAGGCATGTGAGCCAAAGCCTAGGAAAGCTCAGGCCAGTGATGGTGAACCTTTTACAGACCGAGTGTCCAAACTACAACCCAGACTCCACTTATTTATTGCAAAGTGCCACGTCCCTCTGGCTTTCTAGTAAGAAACTCTGGCTAACTCTGTGCTGGGGCAACAGCATGTGTGCCCACACAGAGTGCCCTGAGTGCCACTTCTGGCACTAGTGCCATAGGTTCACCACCACTGGCTCAGGCTATTAATCCCTTTCTTTCAGTTAGTCTCAAAGGTGCTGCAAGATCCCTTTGCACTGCAGGGATTAGTCTGAGGACAAATCATAGAATCATAGAGTTGGAAGAGACCCCAAGAAGGGCCCTGATCCAGTCCAGCCCCATTCTGCCATGCAGGAACTCTCAATCAAAGCATCCCCGACAGATGCCCACCCAGCCTCTGTTTAAAGACCTCCAAGGAAGGAGACTCCATCACTCTCCATTGAGGGAGTGTGTTCCACTGTCGAACAGCCCTGACTCTCAGGAAGTTTCTCCTAATATTGAGCTGGAATCTCTTTTCCTGGAGCTTGCCTCCATTGCTCCGGATCCTGTTCTCTGAAGCAGCAGAAAACAAGCTTGCTCCATCCTCAATATGACATCCTTTCAAGTATGGAAACAGAGCTATCATATCACCCCTTAACCTTCTCTTCTCCAGGCTAAACATCTCCAGCTCCCTAAGTCTCTCCTCATAGGGTTTTACGGTTTCCAGACCCTTCACCATTTTAGTCCTCCTCCTTTGGACACACTCCAGTTTCTCAATGTCCTTTTTGAATTGTTTTGCCCAGAACTGGACACAATATTATTCCAGGTGGGGCCTGACCAAAGCAGAATATAGTGGCACTATTACTTCTCTTGATTTAGACACTATACATCCACTGATGCAGCCTCAAATTGCATTGGCCTTGTTAGCTGCCACATTGCACTGTTGACTCATGTTAAATTTGTGGTCTACTTGGATTCCTAGATCTCTTTCACACATATAACTCTCATTCAGCCAGGTGTTACCCATCTTATATCTGTTCGTTTCATTTTTCTGCCCTAAGTGCAAATACCTTAGATTTCTATGTGA
The DNA here is from genome assembly GCF_019175285.1 of Sceloporus undulatus. Taxonomy (NCBI): domain Eukaryota; kingdom Metazoa; phylum Chordata; class Lepidosauria; order Squamata; family Phrynosomatidae; genus Sceloporus; species Sceloporus undulatus. The sequence continues at coordinate 36,619,668 of NC_056529.1, read as the reverse complement.
ATGGAATATATATTGGATATATCAGCAGCATGGAAATGCACACTGTAAACAGGGTTATGCTGTACTATGACAGCCAGGTGTACTGGCCCTCAGTTCATGTTTGTTGCTATTCAGTACAGGGATTGTGTGGGAAAGTGAACTATATAATTCCACTAAGGGATTTTTACGCTACACTGAAGCAATGTAGGATCTTTGCCTCTGTCTCCTACCAGTCCTTAATTCTTCCTGGTTCTCCTCCCACCCCAGTTTTCCCCATGTAAGTTCATATACTCAGGTTTCCCACTGCCCAGTTGTACTGACTGAGGCAGAGGAGCATAGCTGTCATATGGCCAAAAGCCCCAGTAGGGAGCCAACGCTTGTCTTCAACTTCCCTTGACTCCATCCATCTGAATTAAGAGTAGTTCCCCTTATCCGGAATTCTAAAATTCAAAATAGTCCAAAATTGTCCACCTGCTAAGATAATGACACCTTTGCTTTCTGATGGTTCAATGTACACAAACTTTGTTTCATGCACAACATTATTAAAAACATTATGTAAAAATTTACCTTCAGGCTGTGTGTATAAAGTATACACATGCATTTCATGTTTAGACTTGGGTCCCATCTCCAAGCTATCTTATGTATATGTACAGTGCGTCCTCGCCTTATGCAGGGGATCCGTTCCAGATCCCGCCGCGTAAGGCGAATTCCGCCTATGCTCGAGCCCCATTGGAAACAATGGGGCTCGTGCGGGGCAGCGCGGGCGCGCGCGGGGGCGCAATGGGCGCACGCGCCCATTCAATTGAATGGGACGCTCCGCCCCGCGCGCGCGGCTTGAGCGCATACGCTCAAGTCCACGTATGGCGCGCCCGCGTATCGCGCGCCCGCACTGTATATGTAAATAATCCAAAATCTGAGGGGGGGGGAATCCAAAATACTTCTGGTCCCAAGCATTCTGGATAAGGGAAAGTCAATTTCTATTCTTTCTAATCCTCTTTCCCAATTCGGGTGACCACTCCATCTGTCCACCACATGCTCTTCCTATCCCTTCCCTCTCCTCTATCACTGCACAGGCTGGCATTCTGGTTAGCGGCATGTGCAGACATAAAACATTTGCACAGGGCTTTATTTTTATGGTTGATGCAGAGGTTGGTATTCCCTTCCTCCCTTTGCAACAACCAACTCCCCTGAATTTTCCACAGAGCAGCTGCAGTGTCCCCCATTGCCATCCTATGCCTGGTGGAAAATGAGAAGCGGGGAATGGAGAAGTGTCAGGCTATGTCCCTGCAGCCAGACATGAACTGGTTATATCATCCACTGTGTCCTCTGGAGGACCCTACAGGGACATAGCCAGACTCTCTTCCATCCTCCCCACACTATTCAGAAGGCACAAAATTGGGAGGGAAAGGAGGGGGCACAGGGACTTACAGCAGTAAGTCCAGGGGATGGCCAGCTGTATCATAGTGCCACATAGTACCCAGACAGGATTCTGGCCCATGCTTATTTCCATTCCCTTGTGCATCTATGCACTGAGCATGCAGGGAACATTGCTTGATGTTGGTCCACACAAGGGCTGCAGCACACCTGAGGAACAAGCAAAGGAGACACTGGGAAGCCTAACCTTGAGAACTGCAAGGGAACAAAGGGAAAACAAAAACAGTCGATTCCCAGTTTCGATGTCAGATGTGAATTTATTCAGTCATAAGTCCATTCCATCCAATTTCAGTCTAAACCTCCCCTTGCCACAAAAAAGCACAATGAAAAACTCATTTATTTTGTATGCACATCAAATGCACTATTTGAACTGAGAACGCCACTGCAAAAAAATTTTATCACAAATCTACACAATGGGGTTAATGAATCCAAAGGCAATAGTGTTCTAACCTGCACAACCATCCAGAAAGTGTAAATAAGGCTGACTCACTTCGAACGTGAGCCAAACACAATTCTCCCACAGGTCTGTTATTACTACCACTTGTGATTATCATCATCTGTCATGTCAAATTATGGGTCTTCTTTTATGAGAAGTAGCACTGAACTTTACAGATACATCCACACAATTTCCAAACTGGGAGAGCCATCCCAACTTTTTTATTCTACCTCCTCCACAAAGGATCCGGCGCTTAGGTGTCAAAAGAGAAACAAGCAGTGTTCAGAACATTTTCTCTTGAACAAACACAACTGACACCAGCGATGAAATGAAAGCGAAATCCTACAAATCTTTTTGAGACGCAGGAAGCTAGCGGCAAATTAAACATGTATACATGTGCACAAAGATTCCAGCACAAACGATAATAACACATGTCAGCTTATGAATCTGCTATGAAAGGACTCAGAATTCAAAAGCAGTCAGGGAAGAGAAACCTGGTTACATTATGTACAGAGTTGCCTAAAACTACAAATTATATTTCCATTTATTTAAGTCATTTTAAAGTAAACTGGAGACAGTTTTGCTCAGCCCAATTATTAACCATCTGAGGTGGGCACTAAAATTGGGTAGCAAATGTTGAGCCAAAGGTCTTTAAGTTTTCAAGGTTTTTTAAAAAAGAAAAAGTACTCAGGCACAAATCAAGAGAACCGAGACCTTTTTTTGCGGCTTTTGTGACAGAGGCTTCCTTAAGCCAAGAAACCCAGAAGGCACTGAAAAAACTAGTTTATATCATCCCTAAAACACAAATATTTTTGATTCCCATAGGCCTCCATTCCTCTTTGCCATATAGAAGGCACTCAGGTCATTTTATCATATTTTGGTATTTCTAAGACCAATAGGCATCTAACCGCTAGTGGAAAACGATGCTGGTGAAAATTTGTTAAGTCAGGAGCAATTTTCCATTCTTCTTACTTTTTAAGTTTCAATTTTTTTAATTACAAAAAAGGAAAGATTAATCTGGCCACCTTTGGATGCCTGGTTTGCAATGGCATTTCATCTCATTCGGCATGCAGAAAACTCATCTGCTGGGCTCAAGCCAATCTTAGTTGTTGCACAAGGCCACAGTTCAGTGTCCTCAGCCAATGTGGCTTCGGAGAGAGTCTTTCTAGGAGTCAATCACGCGTCCTGACCAGGTCTCGTGTTTTGTTCCGGGAGCCAGGTGGGTGATGACCACTTCCACAGCTTGTAGCTTCTCATTCTTTGGTGGAATGGTGGTCACCTTGTAGGTGACTTCGTCTCCAGCCACCAGGACATATTCTCCTTCAATGCTACGGGGAAGAAGGAGGGAGATAAAATAATAAGAATTGCACTGTGGGAGCAGACTAATAGTCTGTTAGTTTACAGAAACCTTTGTAGACATTGTATGAAGGTTTGTTGTGGGTTTTTCAGGCTATGTGGCCATGTTCTAGAAGAGTTTATTCCTGACGTTTCGCCAGCATCTATGGCTGGCATCTTCAGAGAATGCCACATATGCCGGCGAAACATCAGGAATAAACTCTTCTAGAACACGGCCACATAGCCTGAAAAACCCACAACAAACAATGAATGCCGGCCATGAAAACCTTCAACTTCACATCATATGAAGGCTTTGAGAAATACTGCTGTCCCCACAACATGCTGATTCAAAGGTGGAAGTAAGGCCTGTAGCAAAAATACTACACGGTAGGCTTCCTAGCAGCTGAGGTGGGGGAAGTGTGGCCTGCAGCCCACATACATCTTACATGGCTCTGTTTTGTGGCCCCCAAGTTCCCAACTTTTAAAAAATATCGCAAGCAATTTTAATAATACAGTGGGCCCTCCCCATTTACACAGGACCCCCTGAAAGTGGAAAACCGCAAATAAAAAGACCACTGTGTCTTTTATTTGAGAAAACACCTCTCTAAGAATCTCTCGGTCCTCCAAAGCCTTTATTATTGTTAATATCCTCCAGTTGTTGACCATAGAATTGCGCTGGAGGACCTGCAAATGTCTAGAGAAGTGTTCTCTCTAGGAATCTCTAGCTCTTCTAGTGTGACTTCTGGTGCAAACTGACTGTAGATTTGCACTGGAGGACCTACCTAGAGAGAACATAGTGATCAAATGTGCAAAAGTCAAAGCCGCAAATGTGGAGGGCCAACTCTATTTACCTCTCACCCACCTCTATGGATCAAGGTTCAAAACTGCAGCAGATTAAAATACATCAATATAGTTTGGACACTTCATATCAGTTAAAAACACAACTAATTTAAAACAACAGACTCTTCCTGCAGGCCTACCCAGATGATTTTTAAGTTGTAAACTTTAACTGATAAATGTTTAAATGTGGATTGTTTTAATACGCATGGGTCTTCTTTATTCTTTTAGGTTAATGTGTTTTTAACTGATGATCTTGGCCTGTTGTTGTTCCCTCCCTGGATTCATGGGTAGAGACAGGTAAGAAATAAACCTCCCATACATCTATAAAACAGTCCCAAATTAGCCGAAACCAGGCCAAAATGTGACGTTGCTTCTGTTGGCCATGCAAGTGCAGCCCCTTCCCCAGAAATGGTGCAGGAGCAAAAAATGTCTTCCCGTTAAATTAAAACTTCAGTCTAACCTTCCCCAATTTGTGTATTACAAACCCCATCCAATCCAGATAAGACACCCAGTTGGGAAGCTTGCTTAATTTTGACTAGATCCTGCCTTGGTTGAAAGCTGCATCACTTGCTTGTATGTTTTGTATTCGTGAAATGATCTTTGTGGGATGATCTGAACTTGATGCATGCCTTCTGGAAGAAATACTTACTCAGAGATGTGCACAAAGATGTCTGGACCACCATCTATTGGAGTGATGAATCCATGGCCCTTGGAACGGCAGAAGCATTTACATACCCCCTTGTAGGTAGGCCCTTCAGAGGCTCTTGCTGTCCTGCGAAGGAGGAAAGAATATCCAGAGTCTCAGAGAGGAATTCAGCCAGTAGCCAGACCTCCTGTTCAGTTATGCTCTTTCTACCATTTGTGGTCTCTTCCTCACCTTGATATACTGGACCTAAGTTCTTTTGCTTCCATGGAGATGCCAGTGAGAGATGCCGCAGCAGCTCCCAATGGACAGCAAGGTCGAGAGGTCCAGGGCAGCTCCAGTCCATGTCCTCCCTTCACCTTCCCTTCCTTCCTCTTCCCTCCCCACCCCTTCCCTCCCCTCCTCATGCAGCACAACTTTTGAGCTTCTGACCTGCATGCAGTTGTGACACAAGCAGCCATCCTTGAGTCATTTGAACTATCTATCTGTCACAATGTCATAGCTGCCATAGCTATGTGTCATAGCACTAGATTTTGAAATGTATTTTAGAGACAAGCAGAGTAGTTCTTTAATAACACAGATGTGCATGTAAATATTTCTGCTTAACAATTTGGCCCCTTTGGAATGATGATGACAATGATGTATTATTATTCGTATCCCGCTTCTCCAAACGATCGAAGCAGCTTACATTAAAAATATCCATAAAATACAATAGCCACATGTTTCCTTATATCCCAAACCCTCCCTAACCCTCTCATCCACAATAAAATACAATTGAATTGTTAGACAATTGTTAAAACAATTATTAAAACAGGGGAGAGGCAGTTAGAGCAGTATTCAAATGAATGACTACAGGGATCTTAATCTGGAAAGGCCTGCCGGAAGAGATATGTCGTGACTGCCTTTTTAAAGCAATCAAGGCGAGTAATATTTTGAACCTGGCCAAGAACCAGAGAATATTCATGTTTGCTCAGACAGAGTAGTGTGCATTTCCCCCCCAATGCAAACACTAGTTAAGATCTGTAACATAAAAGTTGTGCAGGGGAAAAGTTACTATGGCCTTTTACAGACTGCCAAAATAAAGCTGCTTCGGGTCTCTTTGGAGGTATGCTATTTAAATGATGCATGGGTCCTAAGAGTCCGGAGGTCACGCTAAAGCTATACGCCATTCCTAAGGACTGGAGTGCAGCTTTGGTGCAGCTTCTGGATTCTTGGGATGCATGCATCATTTAAACAGCATACCTCCAAAGATACCCAAAGCAGCTTTATTCTGGCAGTCTGTAACAGGTCTATGGCTCCCTGTTCACCAGACCCAGGAGTCCACATATTGTTGTGACAGCACCCCTGAATGGCCGTTCTGTGACTGACACAGAATAGGGAAGGTGTGCCCCATAGCCAGACACAAATCAGTGACATCTTCTGCTGAGATCTGGCAGTCTCAGCAGGTGATGCCATCATTTGCATCTGATTACGGGGCACAGCCAGATGCCTCTCCAATCCAACATGCTTTTCACCAGCCATATAATGGTCATCCAGGGGATCTATTGCAGCAGAAGCTAGACTCCTAGAAGAGCTTTGACCATCATGACCCTCCCCAGATATGATCCCGCCAACTCCCCCAGATACTCACGCTGAATATGTGCGAGTCCTCCGAGTGGGAAGAGGGCTGGGGATGAGATATCCTCTCATGGGGGAAGGAGAGCGTTCCCGTGTGCGGCGACCTTCTGGCAGTCGAAGGGCGCCTGGCGAGGGGGATCGCTCATGGGCAGAAGCTGACTCTGAAGACATTTCTGGTACCAGAGGAACCCTAATAAGAAGAGAGGTCATACTTTTTAAGAGGATATGCATCTGTTTCATGTTATACTTTCTTCTTTAGAATGCCTGGAATCAAACTATGAGGTGGTCTCAAGTTTACCTTCCACAAGAGAAGGTAGAAAATACAGTGGGTCCTTGCTGTCTACTGGTGTTTGGTTCCAGAATTCCCTGTGGATACCAAAATCCATGGTTGACCTACTTCCTAGTCCCATTATACACAATGGTATCACTTATATAAAAATGAAAATCAAAATTTGCTTTTTGGATTTTTTAAATATATATTTGTAAGCTGTGAATAATTTAATCTGTGGATACAGAATCCATGGATACAGAGAACTGACCGTAACAAACAAATAATTGGAGGCCTCATGTTCAAATCAAGACAGAATTCCCTGAGTTGATTTCCACATTGGTTTTGTCAGTGCCTTTCTACCAGGGTTGACAGAAACTGAAGTAGGAGTATGAAAGCCTGAAACCGATGGTGCTTTTCATCCCAAGAGCATCTGGAAAAGATACCGTTTTGCATGTCTATGTACAAACCATGGCTGTGGAGTTGGAAGCAATTTTAGGTTGAGTTAGGGTCAGAATCAATAGAAACACATCAACTGGTAATATTAAATGCCTAGTTTACTGCATACTTACTTAGTTTCATGGGAATATAGGAAAGTTTTCTTGTTCAGAAAGTAGATTCTGAAAGTTAGTCCTACTGCAACTCCCATCAATAGCTAATGGTCAGGGAGAATGGGTGCTGCAGTACAACACCACTAGGAAAGCTGCACATTTCCCACTCCTGATGCATTGTCTTTCCTTTTTAAAAAGCTTTGAAAATATCAACATTTTACCTCCTGATTTATTTTTCAGAGATGTACATAAGGGGGAGTAGGAAACCGAAAAGAAAAAAGGCCCTTTTCTGTCATGGCTTCAACAATTCACATTAACTGCGATTCCTTGCTCATTTTTCTCATTATGCTCCAAGACAATTAAAATGTGTCTCCCACGAAGTACCAACAACAATAGAGTTTGCTGATTCACCAACCAATTAATTACATTTTGCTCATATTAGTGTGACAGCTGCTGAACATTAATAGCTCTTGCTCACATACAAACATTTCAAGTCTCTTTCACCATGCAGAATTGAAGGTCTTTGAGACCACTTTAACCATCCTGGCTGCACCCTGCAAAATCACTGAGTTTGTAGTCTGGGGCAATATGCTTGAGAAGGCTATTCTCAGCCTTTGAGCCGCCAATAGTTTTATACTTCAGTTCCCAGAAGCCTCTACCAGCATGGCTAATAATGATGGATTCTGGGAGCTGAAGTCTAAAACATCCGGAGGAGCAAAGATCGAAAACTGCTTCACTGCAGCTCTGACAGAATTCAAAGCCTCACAGAAATTACAAATTTCAGGTTTGTATAGGACAAGGCCAGTTAAAGCATTAAAGTGGTTTTGTATGAAAGAGATCTAAATTTATTCACTTACGACCTTTATATCCCACTTTTCATTATTTTTATATCCCATTTTTAACGTAAGGGACTGTACAGAGAAATCCAGGGCACGGTAAATACCCTAAAAGCATCAGATCCCATCCGATCTTGAAAACTAAGCAAGGCCAGTTATGGTTAGTAGTTGGATGGGAGACCATCAATGAATACTAGATGCTGTGGGCTATATTTCAGAGGAAAGGAACGGCAAACCACCTCTGAGTCTTCAGTCCAAAACAGACTGCAGAAATAATCCATTTTGAGATTGCTTTAACTGCCTTGGCTCAGTGCTAGGGAATCCTGGGAATTGTTATTTATTGTGGCACCAGAGCTCTCTGACAGAGAAGGCTAAATGTCGCATAAAACTACGATTCCCAAAATCCCATATTATTAAACCAGGGCAGTTAAAGCAGTCTCAAACTGGATTATTTCTGCAGTGTGTTTTGGACCTTCTTTGCTTGATAAAACACTATGAAATTCAATGCAGCCGCCATAAATTGGAAGACAACAAGAAAGCAATACACACACAGAGACACAAACCTCTCCTACTCTTCCCCTCTTATCTCACAACTTCCCTGTGAGGTTGGGATGAGAGTGACTAGTTAAGGTCAATGAATTTCATGTGTTACGAGTGCAAAAGATTTGAATCTAGATTTCCCAAGTCCCAGCCCAGCACTCTGACTGTTACACAAACTGGATTTCTCAATGTACAGATAAATATCGAAACTTTCCTTATTTGCCCTGTGTCCAAACAAAGAAGAAATGTGGGATATGTATGAAAAATAAAACCAATTGTTCATGTAAATGTCCTAGAACAGAACATCAACTAAATCAAACAAGGAGAAAAACCAAAACCTACCCTAAATCACCCTTTTATTAAACTCCTACACAGACCAGTC
>NC_056529.1:36603303-36607807 GCF_019175285.1 Sceloporus undulatus | reverse complement strand
TTTCTTGGCAAGGTTTGTTCAGAGAAAGTCTGCCTTTGCTTTCCTCTGACACTAAGAGACTGGGACTTGAACAACATTACTCAGTGGGTTTCCATACCCAAGCAGTGATTCAAACCCTTGTCTCCAGCTTCCTAGTCCAACACTCAAACCACCATGCTTGGTATAGTGGAAGGCAATAGAAAAAGGAGGAAGCTGCATTACAGGTAGATTGTATCAATAAAAGAAGCCAAGGCCCTGATTTTGTAAAACCCAAGCAGAGCAGTTGATGACAAGGGATCTTGGAGGTCTCCATTCATAAGGTTGCCATAACTCAAAGTAAACTATAGATAGTTTCATCATAGAATTATTTTACCATTTAGTGCTTCAATGTACTTGGAAAACGCTTCTATATTCAATCCAAATTACCTACAGTAAAGATAATAAGATGTCTTGAAAGTGGGACCCAAGTCTAAACATGAAGTTCATTTATGTTTCAGATGTGCCTTATACACATAGTCTGAAGGTAATTTTATACACAATATATTTAATACTCTTGTGCATGAAATTTGTGAGAAAGCAAAGGTGTCACTAGCTCAGCTACCCGTGAAAAAAAGTTTTGGATTTTGAAGTATTTGGGGATTCTGGATAAGGGAGACTCAACCTGTATAGGAGATTGTAGGCTCAGAAAAAGAACGGTGGCCATCACTTTCACATATTTCTGCTAAGGTTCCCTGGGTTATTTTGGCTGCCTGGCTCTCACATTTATGCAAACCATTCCAGTCCTGGTGTGTTAAGTGTGCAGTCCCTACAACTGCCCCGTCAGCATCAAACATGCCACATTTTCGACTCTTGTTGCATTGACTTGGCATCCCCACAAAGCACAGAGTAAAGAAGGCCGCATAATGGGAACACAGAAAAGCCATTTTCCCTCCCCATATCTCTCTCATGTTCTCACCTTCCTGACTTATGCACAGGGGAGATGCTTTAGCAAACACAGCAGAGCCAGGGATACTGACTCACCTAATTGCCACAACTTATCCACTTCTCTCCTTAGCCTCTGCCATGCTCACATGGAACAGAACGCAAACGATAAATACATCAGCGGAAATGAACCCTTTGTTCTAATACCAGCGCGATTCCCCACGGAATCAGAACCAAGAGAAGACATTTGCATCCATTATCACAAGAATCTTACAGTTTAACTTGGGGAGAGGGGAAGGAACAATCCTACAATTCTCAGCAACAGTCTTCCCACCTCAGAGATCCAGTAAAAGCAGTGACGAAAAAGAACCAGTTTTAAGACACACAGGCTGAATCTGTACTGCAGAAATAATGTAGTTTGACATCACTTCAACTGCCATGGCTCAATGCTATGGAATTCTCAGATATGTAGTTTTGTGAGCTATTTAGCCTTCTCTGAATCCATTGCATCACACATCGGCTCTCACAGCCTTGAATGTCCATTTTCTTTATTCATTCAGGGGACAAGAAGAGAAAGTTACCGAATACATTTACGTTTTTAAAAAGTCCTCCGCTACTCCCTTGCCAGGCAGCAGAACAAGTATCACCAGTGAGCACTCCTGAGTTGCACCACTGGTGATATGAGAGACAGAAGCACAAGTGTGTGGCTTCACTGTTCATCTACACAACCCAGTATTAAAAAATGAGGCAATCTGGGAAGGAAACCAAGGCCTTAGACAAGCAAGAAATATTGTTGGAATGACCTAACTAAATTCTGTATCTTTCCACAATAATTTCTTAACCAGCATGGCCTGTTGTGTTGGTGGAGTGCCTTCAAGTCGTTTCCAACTTATGGCAACCCTATCACAGGGTTTTCATCAGTTGCCACTGCCATCCTCTAAAGCTGAGAGAGTGCGACTTGCCCAAGGTCAGCCAACAGGATTTGAACCCTGCTCTCCAGAGCCATTGTCCAAATGCTCAAATCACTACACCACATTGGCTCACCAGCATGGTTGTTAAGCATATACAGTATACCCGTGATCTCTGGCCATGACTCCTCTCATGAGTCTCTGAATTACTTTCTGGTAAGGAACCAGAGACTAAGGAGTGTTACAGACCACCGGATTGCAGCGGTCTGGCTCCGCCTCTGCTTGCAGCATCCGGGAGCCGCAGCGGCCAAACCATGCGGCTCCCGGACGCTCTGAGGAAGGAGTGCGGAAATCGTGTTCCTTCCTGGGCCCCGGAAGAGACGCCGTGAGGCGCTAGTCGCGCACTCGCGGCATCACTTCCGGGGCACTACCTGCGGACGCACAGTGTCCACTACGTCAATATGGTGGCGGCCGTGTGGAACAGCCACCGCCATTTGTCACGGACTCTGACCATGATAGGGTTAGGAGCGTCTGGAAGAGACGCCCCTTTTTCAAACTGGGATGTCCTCAGCACGTCCCTAATGGCGGTCTGTAACCCGCCCATGGCTCACCCCAAAGTCACTCAAAGCACCTGGCAGAGGATGGGCTTCCTAGTTTGGATGGCTTGGATTTTCTCATTCCTCCGCTGCCAGCGCTTTGCAACCTGCAGCCCTTTTGGCCCCATTTGGCCATCAGTCTAATTTCAAAACTTTCTCTTCAACTTTTTTGTTCAGTTTGGTATTTTTGGCAAGACGACATACAATATTATTTCTACAGCAACCCACTCTGGGAGTTATTTAGTCATATGCTCTGTAACCCAATGTTCTCTGTCAACAAGAAACAGATTCCATATCCTTATCTGGGAAAACAGAATATTTCCCAGAGAGTCTTAACATTTTTATTGACAAAGTGTGGTCTTCAGGGTTTTGAAGCCTGCCTGACATGCTTGCTTTCTACATGCAGGGACTGATGTTGGGAAGAGGATTCTGTCCAGCATCCACTCCTTCCTTCAGTCTGAAATGTTTGTGGATTATGGCCAGATTACCAGTGGCAGAGGTTACTTCCCTATGAAATGGGAGGGAAGGAACACTTCTGACCTGCTACTTACCAGTAGAACAAGCTCCCGTTTTCCCACTCTGGACCTTTAAAAGACTCCTGGGGTAGAACCCTGACAGAAAACCTTTTTAGCTGCTTCTTTGGCTGAATCCAATTGTTAGCCTCAAATAGAGTAGGCCTAATGAATGAACAGGATTTACATAACTGTTGATTTAACAAATTCCATTAATTTAATTCTCTGCTTTAGTTGAGATTCAGAATTGGGATTTAGCCCATTGGTTTTAAGGATGGAGAATGCTCATGATAATAACAAAGCTCCGGGAACTGATTCCTATGATTCAACCGGCAATTAATCAAAGAAGCCACAAGACTGGCAATTAAGATGCATTTCATTCATTGCCTTCCCACACTAAATACACTTAATGGATCCTCATCTACCTTTTTTTTTTTTTTTAATGAAAAGCCTTTCCTACAACACTCCTCCATTCCACATTATGTCCCACCATGTCATACAACCTTTCTTTTTTATACCAAGACTAACACACAAGTTGAGTCTCCCTTATCCGAAATGCTTGGGACCAGAAGTGTTTTGGATTTCAGGCTTCTTTAGATTTTGGAATATTTGCATATACATGATGAGATATCTTGGAGGTGGAACCCACGTCTAAGCATGAAATTCATTTATGTTTCATATACACCTTATGCACATAGCCCAAAGGTAATCCTGTATACAAACAGTTTCATAGGTGTTAAAACTGAACTGCAGTAATATCTCCCAAGGATGACTCAGATGATGCCTGATTTATTAGCTTTCAGCTCCAGATAAAATATTTGTTATTCTCTTGGGTTTTGTTTTTACTCTTCATACCCTTTTTTATTAGATGTTTGAACTGATTTTCTGTTCTAGCCTAAATGTTGTTTGGCTGAGACAAGTTTCCTCTTCTCTCAGCTAAACAGGGCATAACGACACAACATTCCCTCCAACTGTCCAGGGATTAATCCTCCATCAACCCACTTTTTTGGGCTGCTTTTAAAATATCCCATTCTCTGTCTCCTCCTCCCACTTTCTGTGCCCAAAAATTTATGCCCAAAAAGTGACCCTAAAATTTTGGGTAGACCTATATAAGGATCAGTACATCAGTACTGCTTAGAAAAGTCCTAAAGCAAGCGAGCCTGACACACCAATCGCCATTGAACACCAATTCCTTCCCCCTCCAGTCCGTTTTCCAAGCCCTGGCTTCCTAGGGAAAAACCTCTCTATTTAAAAACACTTGCTTCTCTCTCTGCTCTGTTTTGCAAGACCTGGCTTCCTATGAAAAAAGCCTCTCCATTTAAATCCACTTGCTTCTCTCTCTGGTCCCTTTTGCAAAACTGGACTTCCTATAATAAAAAAAAGGCTCCATTTAAAACCATCTCTCCATTCCCTTTTGCAAGACCTGGCATCCTATGGAAACAACTCTCCATTTAAATCCACTTGCTTCCTTTCTCAATCCAATGTTCAAACCTCTCCTCCAGCACCTGGGAATCGGTTGGGAGAGGTCCAGAGAAGGAGAAGGAGGGACGGAAGTGGTATTTCCCCCTTTCCATCCTTCCTTATAGCC
>NC_056529.1:36540604-36600303 GCF_019175285.1 Sceloporus undulatus | reverse complement strand
CACGGAGCAAATGGCGCCGGTGGGAGACCGCCGCAAAGCGGAGGTCTGTATCCCGCCAAAGCTACCAATTCAAATTGTACCTCAGTCACAAACTTACTTCTGTGCAATTCTCCCAGCTTCCAGTGATCCAAGACTGTTGTAAAGGGTTACCAAGTTAATGCCCCATAAGCAATCTGAACCCTTGAAATCCCACAAGAGAAATAAATACAAATGTGGAAGGAAAATGGAGAGTACAGCCCATGAGAGCAACTTTCCAGTCCCCACTGGCCTAGGCCCTCACCCTTCCTCACAAGGTTGTTGTGAGAATAAAATGAGGGGAAAAACCTTACAGAGAAAGCATTATACTTCTGGAAGGACGGAAGGGACAAATAAATATCTAGAGTGGTAGGAAGCCATCTTCTTAATCTCCTGCAGGTACAAAAGCAACAGATATAGTTTACAAACTTCAGGGTGAGTCTTCCTTATGCAAAATGTTCCAAAATCCAAACTGTCCTCTTGGGTGACTGAGATCCGTCACACCGTTGCTCTCTGGTGGTTCAACATACGCAAACTTTTCATGCGCATGATTAAAAATATTGTATAATATTACCTTCAAGGTATGTGTCTAAGGTGTCTATGAAACATACATGGATTTTGTGTTTAGACTGGGTCCCATCTCCAAGATGTTTCATTATGTACATATATGAAAATACAGGTGGTTCAAAATCCAAAACATATCCCAAACACTTCTGGTCCCAAGCATTGTGGATAAGGGAGAGTCAAACTGTAGATGTTTGCCTGTCTACTAAAGGCACAACCCTAGAAAAGAAAAGTAAATATAAAGTATAATCCCCTCGGGAGCAGGGCTGAGAGGAAGTCGCAGGGTTTCCTATTCCTCCACCGTTTTGAAAATGGAGGCAACCTTATTGTTCTTTTTCGAACCCAGAGTGGATGTTTGGCCCTGTGTGGTCTCCTCAAAGGCTGTTTTTTGCCATCACTTTCACCGGCTGCCATTCTTCATCTTACCCCAACAGTGGAAAAAACCCGACAAACAGTAAACAGTTACACACAATAAATAAAATGCTGCCTTAAAAAAATATCAACAGTAATCTAGTTTGGCAGTTGTTCAAAGTCCATGCAAACACATTTCTCTGTTTTGCTCCAAATGTGTTCAAAGGTGCAGCAAAAAGCCAGTTACTACTCCCAACCAGAGTAGACCCACTGAATAAATAAAGCTTACCCTTAAGTTTTGACATGCCAAATTCTCATTAATTTTATAGGCTTGCTCCATTTGAGACTTTAATGCAGCCTCTAAAGAGCCTCACTAAGGAGTAAGCCTTGCTTACCTCCCTTATTTCCAAGTAAGTTGAGCAGGTCACACTCTCTCAATCTTGGACAAAGGCAAAGACCCTCTCAACAAATCTTGCCAAGAAATCCCCTTAGGGTTGCCTAAGTCAGAAAAGGTTTGAAGGCACAACAGCAATATGTATGGAGTTGGACAACTACTTTGGAGTAAGCCCTGCTTTGGAACAGAATGAACCGCATCGCAGTTTTGGGGGATAAAGTGGGATAATAATAATAATAATAATAATAATAATAATAATAATAATAATAATAATAATAATAATAATAATGCTTACTGCATGGGATGCCAGTGTCTCCAACACTCAGCCCTCTTGACTTGTCCCCAAAGCATCTGCCCCACTGCTTGAATATTTTTGGAGAGGGATGAATCTTACCTTCGATTCCTCTCCCTGTTTAAAATGCAAAAGCAACACCTGAGAGTATTGCTGTCCTAAGAAAAATATTCCAAATCCCTTTGGCTGTAATGTTACTATTACTCTCCTGTGGATTCGGGGGATCTTTTAAACTAGGAAAACAAAGGGAGTTCACACTTCCAGAGCAATGTTGATATGAAATCTGTAAGGGTTATGAGTTATATACTATACCTCTTCCACACACCTCTTTTAACAATCATGGTTCATCTTTCCATCCCCAAATGGATTAAAATTGGGGTTCATGTATCTTTCATACACCCCAAAAAAGCTTCCACGTGTGTGGATCTTTGCGCCCCCCAAAAGCAGAAAAAGGGGGAGTTAAAAACCACAATGATCCCAAATTAATCTCCGTATTTCTTGATCCCTGGTTCTTCCTTCACTCCCTTTTTCTCCTTTACAAGTCTTACATCCCTGGTGGCCTTCCACCCTCTCCTTCCCCCTTTCCTTTCATTCCAGAAACTTCATTACATCCATCCCTTTTTTCTTTCCTTTTACAAACTCCATTACATCCATCTCACTCCTCCTTTTCCCCCCCCAACATCCCTGCTTAAAAACTTCATCTGTCTTCCAACTTTGAGTGGGTTTAGTTTCTAAGCAAACAGGCAGGTTTGTTTTTCTCTTTTCCCTTTCAGACTGAGTTATTAATTTTGCAAAATTGCTTTTTCAGATCTAGGTCACAAGGATTCAAAGGAGGGGAGAAAAGACTCACCGATCCACTTCTGAAAGCTTCCTGGCTTCCAAAAACAACCACAAGCACACACCTCCCAGTTGTTGTTGCAACAGCTGTATACCTTTTGCAACTCTCCTTTTTCCTCTTTTCTGGGCGGAGGCTTTGGTGGGAAGGAATAGAAGGATGGAGGGGTGGAGACAGAAGAAAAAGGAGGAGTAGCAAGCAGCAGGGTGTAAGAAGAAAGCGAGTCCCCACTCTTTGCCATTGCATTACACCAAACTGGGTCCCTGCCTCCAAGGAGCTTCAGAGTGGCTGCATCTGCACTGCAGAAATAATTCAGTTTAACTGCCAGGGTTCAATGCTGTGACATTCTGGGATTTGTAGGTTGCACTCATTTAATTCATCAGAGGGGAGAAGAGACTTCCCAGTAGGCTCAAGCCAAAGCATACTGCTGCAGGCTCTGCTAGTACATCTCTTCTTCCTCATTAACACCTTTTGCCATCCTGACCCCAGACTGATGTTGCTTGGCCGCATGCATCGTGATTTTCATGTGTGAAATGTCATGGTGGTGCAACAACACTATAGAAATGACGCAGTTCGACACCACTTTTAAGTACTGTAAGTCCATCCTATGGAATCCTGGGGTTTGTAGTTTTACACAGTTTTTAGCCTTTGCTGCCAAAGTGTGCTGATGCCTCACAAAACTATACATCCTATGACCCCATACAGACAGGCCAAAATAAAGCTGCTTCGGATCACTTTGGAGCTATGCTGTTTAAATGATGCATGCGTCCTAAGAGTCCGGAAGCCGCACCAAAGCCATGCTCCAGTCCTAAGGACCAGAGCGCAGGTTTGGCGCAGCTTCTGGCCTCTTAAGATGTATGTGTCATTTAAACAGCATACCTCCAAAGTAACCCAAAGTAAATGGCGGAAACACCAGCACTTATCCGACAAGACACTCCTAGAGTCTCTTCTGAAGGCCTACGGAGTGGCAATTGGTGCAGCTAAGAATTCGTTCTATGCTGCACGAATTGCGTTCGCGGAGTCGCGTCCGGCAGAGCTGTTCAGGGTTGTGAGAGAGCTCACTCAACTGGCTCCCCCCCCCCTGAACCTACTACTGGAACCATCTAAAGCCTGCTGTGACGAGTTTAACAACTTCTTCGCGGATAAAATCTCTCGGCTAAGGGCTGATCTTGACGCTGTTATCGGTTCAGAATCAAGAGTAGAGGCGTCCAGAGCTTCCGTGGACTCAGTTGTACTGGATCAGTTTGAGTCTGTTAGTACCGAGGATGTGGACAGGATCCTCAGTAACGTTAGGAAGACGACCTGCTCTCTCGATCCCTGTCCTTCATGGCTGGCAGTTCAAGGGGGAACGGTGACGACAGAAATGTTGCATCGTATTGTTAATTCATCCTTCAGGGAGGGCCTTTTTCCATCTAATCTTAAAACGGCCATCGTAAAACCTTTACTAAAGAAGCCCTCCCTTGACCCCCTAATTCGAAACAATATCAGCCTGTATCACTGCTGCCATTTTTAGGGAAGGTGATCGAGAGAGCGGTTGCCTCCCAGCTACAGAGGGTCTTGGAGGATACAGATTATCTGGACCCATTTCAAACCGGCTTCCGGGCGGGCTATGGGGTTGAGACTGCCATGGTCGCCTTAGTCGATGATCTCCGTCTGGGCATGGACGGGGTAGCGTGTCCCTGTTAGTGCTCTAGGACATCTCTGCGGCCTTCGATACCATCGACCATGGTATCCTTCTGGATCGCCTGGGAGAGTTGGGTATTGGGGGCACTGCTTTGCAGTGGTTCCGGTCCTAACTCTCGGGTAGATTCCAGATGGTGGAGCTGGGGGACTGTTGCTCCGAAAAGAGGGCCCTTACATCTGGGGTCCCTCAGGGAGCGATCTTGTCCCCTATGCTATTTAACATTTACATGAAGCCAGTGGGAGAGATCATCCGGAGACACAGGGCGCGGTGTTATCAGTACGCTGATGACATCCAAATAGTCTTCTCTGTGTCTCCGACTGCTGCAGTAACTAAGGAAGGCATCTCTCCTCTTAATGCTTGCTTGGAGTCGGTAATGGGCTGGATGAGGGAAAACAGACTCAGCCTGAATCCGGAGAAAACGGAAGTACTTGTGATAGGTTCTCCTGGTCCTGGGAAGGAGGTTTGTCCACCTGTCCTGAACGGGGTCACGCTCCCCGTGAAGGACTCAATTCGCAGTTTGGGGGTGCTTCTTGACTTGTCACTTCACCTGACTCCTCAGGTGGATGCGACAGTTAGAAGCACCTGTTATCAGCTTCAGCTGATACGCCAATTGCGTCCCTACCTGGACCGGGGGGACCTTGAAACAGTGGTACACGCACTGGTAACCTCTTGACTCGATTTCTGTAATGCGCTCTACATGGGGCAACCCTTGTACCAAACTCGGAAGCTGCAGTTGGTTCAAAATATGGCCGCTAGGCTGGTCACTGGTAGCTCCAGGGCCAGCCACATAACACCTATATTGAAAGATCTGCATTGGCTACCAATCCGCTTCCGGGCCCAATACAAGGTGTTGGTTGTTACCTATAAAGCCTTAAATGGCTTGGGCCCAGAGTACTTGGAGGACCGCCTCTCCCCATACAATCCGCCCCGCACTCTCAGGTCAGGTGGAAAAAAACTTCTGAGTGTTACCAAGACGAGATACACAATGACTGCGCAAAGGGCTTTTTCTGTTGTGGCCCCGCAGTTTTGGAACGCTCTCCCTGAGGAGCTCCGCTTAGCCCCCCTCCCTGGAGTCATTCAAGAAAAACCTTAAGACCTACTTATTTTGTCAAGCTTTCCCCCACATGTCCTGATTGTTTTTTTCTCCTGTGTATTGTGTATCGTATTTTTAGACTGTTTTATCGATTTTGATTGGATTTAACGACGGATTTTAATGATGTATAGTAGTGTATGGTTTTATATGAGGGATTTTTTTTTTTTGCTGTTAATTCTTATTTATAATCTGTAACTTATCCTGTAATGTATTTCTACTATTGTTTTGTAAACCGCCGTGATCGCAGGAATGGCGGTATATAAATAAAATTTCAATCAATCAATCAATCAATCAACCCGAAGCAGCTTTATTTTGGCCTGTCTGTATAGGCCCTATGATTCAGTAGAATGGAGCCGTGGCCGTCAAAAGTGGTATCAAACTGCATTAAGTCTACAGTATTTTAAATACTCTTTATGTTTCTTCTTTGTGGTCTCTGCAAATCACATAAATGGGTTATTTTGCGCCTGCGCAGTAAAGCACGGAAATTTCTGAAATCACTGGGCAAAACTTTGCTCCACTTCAAAGGATATTGCGTTGCTGGAACAAGTGTAAACTAGTCTACGTATTCTTACATTACGCTGCTAACACTACTAATACAAATGTGGGGGCATTCATCAATGCTTAATTATTACTATGTCAGGTAATTTCGGGAATTTGTACCTTGTATTTTTATTAGCCGTAACACTGTGTTATGTACTTTGGAGTATATTTGTTGTATTATTTATTATCGATTTCTGTTTTTTGCAAGAAAAAGGCGGAATACAAATAAATCATGTTATTATTATTATTTTAAATATGAGCTGAATGACCCACATTAATTTGTTTCTGTTGTAGGATATATACTCTGACAATATGGAATCTGAGCACTATATTCCTCTCTATAAATGTTTCAGCACAGCTGGGTTTATTTTTATTGAGATAGTGACCACAAAAACAAATCCAGACTCTCTTTCTGATTCCAGAATCCTCCTTTTTCAGGGAAACATATTTATTCTAAGAGGTTTCAGCAGACAAGAAGGTTCTGTTCTTGTGAAGCAATGACACACAATTTCCTTTTTCGCAAAACAAAACTGTGGCTGCAGTTTTTTCAGGGTTCTTCCCACCGACAAAGCTTATTTTCTGGGCACGCAACACAGGATCACCCGAAGCACATCTACTATATTTGCCAGGCAAAACAAAGAGGTCCTTTTTTATTATTTTAGAAAGAGCCAGAACACTGTGTTGTCCAGAGCTCCTTTTGTCTGCAAAGCCCAGAAAAAACAGGCTTCGTTAAATTAATGTTGGTTTAAAGGATGTGATGTTCAGATGGGAAAATTGAACTGTAGCATCTCACCTCCACAAAAAAAATCTTACTTGAGATAAGGAAGCAAGAGCATAAAAGAGGAGGAGGATATTAAGCCTTTTACAGATATGTCAATACAACTGAAGGGCCTAAATGCCCCCAAAGGCACCAAATCCCTCTGCTCTTGGAAGTTAAGAAGGATCAGCCCTGGTTAGTAGCTGGATGAGAGACCACCAAGGGAATCCCAGGTGCTGTAGGCTATATTTCAGAGGAAGGAAGAGGCAAAGCCACCTCTGAGTATCCCTTCCCTTAAAAAGCCCTATGAAATTCATGAAGAGCGTCCAGATATCATAACCACAAAGGAGGACAAGGTACCATAAAATTTATTAAGGAAACCAACACAACAGGAGGCTTACACAGTAAGTGGTCAAAAACAGGAGAAAGGTATACTATATATCACTAAGAACAAATGTTAACAAATAAAGGAATACGACAAAAATTCTAAACATATATATATATATATAATTGAACGATTCTAAACAAACATGAAATGATGATGAAATTGAAATAGGAGAATAACCAAAATAAATGAAGAGTTCAACCAAACAACACCTTGCAAGGATATAAGGTGCTGAGATGACAAATTTTTTGTGTGTGTATGTATATATGTGTACAGTATATGTATATGTATATATATATATATATATATATACACACACACACACACACACACACATATATATACAGTACATAGAGAGAGAGAGGTTTAGAATAGCATTCCTTTATTCATTAACATTCGTACTTAGTGATATATAGTATACATATTTTGAGGGGGGGTTTTCTCCTATTTGTGACCATAAAATTTATGACCTTCGAGAAAAATGTTGGACATTGCAAAATAAAAACTAAAAATACTCATAAATTCATTTCTTATGGTTTTATTTACAGCTATATTTTGCTGTTGTTGTTGTATTTGCTATTTCAACCGTCATGGGATTTTTCTTGGCAAGATTTCTTTAGAGCAAGTTTGCCATTGCCTTCCTCTCACCAACCCTCGAAATGTGAAACACTATAATAAGGAGCGACTGTCAGCCCTATAAAAGGGATAAGCTATCTAGCCCTCAAATCTCTTAAAACAAGGGACCCCTGGAATCCAAGATCACTGTGAGCTGATCATGGATTTCAAAGGATTGTATTTCTATAGGAAGCCTAGATTTCAGGAAGACTGACCTGACACTTTTGCCTTTCTATATATATGAAGGGGGCAAAAGTAGCTAAAACACTGAGGAAATCCATCCAGAATCAAATGGTTTCAAGAGAAAGCGCTAAAATGGAACAGGTAGATTTGTCTTCTAAAGAGTTTTTATCTTTTTAAATTGCATTTTATCCTGTTAATGTGTGATGCATTTAATATTGTAACGTATTCCGTTTTGATGCTCTCTTTTTGATATTATTATTATTATTATTATCATCATCATCGTTATTACTCCTTTTCCCCAATTTTAATCCCCAATTTTATTATCCCCTGCCCTGGGCGGGGGGGAACAGTTGGGAAATCGCAGTTCAAAGTTGACTGCCAGGGTTTGGTTAGCCGGCATAGGGCTGCAGAGATTTAAAGCCATACAGATCTCTTAATCAGAGTCTGGGAAAAGAGGTGGAGGATTTATCTTACCGAAAGGCCTGTATTGTGAAACCAAGGTTATAGGTTTGTGCTTCAAACTGTGATGGGAGACAAGGTATCTGTGGTAAAGACAATGTGATATAGAATCCTAGAGCTGGAAGAGACCCCAAAGGCCATCCAGTCCAACCCCATTCTGCTATGCAGGAACTCTCAGTCAAAGCATCTTCGACAGATGGCCATCCAGCCACTGTTTAAAGACCTCCAAGGAGGGAGACTCCATTATAATCTCCGAGGAAGGAGTGTGTTCCACTGTCAAACGGCCCTTACTCTCAGGAAGTTCCTCCTAATGTTGAGGTGGAATCTCTTTTCCTGGACCTTGCATCCATTGCTCCATTGGGTCCTAGTCTCTGGAGCAGCAGAGGGATATGACATCCCTTCAAGTATTTAAGCAGGGCTATCATATCACCTCTTAATCTTCTCTGCTCCCAGCTAAACATCCCCAGTCCCCTGAGTCATTTCTCATAGGGCTTCATGGTTTCCAGACCTTTCACCATCTTAGTCGCCCTCCTTTGGACACGCTCCAGTTTCTCAATGTCCTTTTTGAATTGTGGTGCCCAGAACTTCCCTTGATCTAGACACTATACTTCTATTGACGCAGCCTAAAATCGCATTGGCCTTTTTAGCTGCTGCATCGCACTGTTGACTCATGTTCAACTTGTGGTCTACTTGGACTCCTAGATCCCTTTCACACATATAAATCTCATTCAGCCAAGTGTCACCCATTTTATATCTGTGCATTTCATTTTTCTGCCCTAAGTGCAGTGGCTACAAAATCTACAAGATGCTCCCCTTGCAGTGCAGCTGTCCCATCCTTTTTGTAGGCCTCTTCCCCTCTATCTTTGTACAAGTCTGTACATTTCCCATAAACAAGCCCTGCACAGAAAATTAGATTTCCCCTGGCACCCAGCTGTCAGCAAAACCATTCCAGAAGGGCTCAACCAGGACAAACAGCAAGTGGAGAGGAATCTGAGGCTGACAGAGTGTGACACCATCATCATCATCATCATCAGTATTCAAATTAAAATTAGAAGTAAGAATAAATTGTAAGCCTTTGTGGCTAAAGAGCTGGGTATAAATACTCAAAATAAATAATAATAATAATAATAATAATTGTTTATTTGTATAGGGCCATAAATGTACGTGGCCTTTTACAGATGCAGTCGATTCGAATCTGAGGAATGATATTTATTCTATTTTATAATAATATTTATTTATTTATTTTATTTCTCTGACGCCATTCTCCCAAGGCGGCTCACGATATAAAGACACATTAAAACAGAATTTTTAATTAAAAAATAATAATTAAAAAATAACCTAATTAAAGCACTACAAGATTAAAATTTAAAGCATATTAAAAAAAATAAAACAAAATATAAAACTATACAATAATTATAAATAAATGTATACATATAAAATTTATGTATGCCACGAGGCAGCCAGCAGAGGGAGCAAGAGAGCTACCCATGCCAACTTCCTGGTTCTCCTTTCTGAGCTGCATCCACGTGACCCCCTGTCATCATGTGACCCTGCTGTGGGCTCAACATGGCGGCCTCCAGTGGCTGCGCCCAACGTGGAAGATGCAGGAGGCAAAAACTGGCAGCCTTTGTTGCATCTTTCTGGGCGCTGCTACTGCTGGGCTGTTTTTTGGAGGCTCAGGGGGCCACCGTTGCCTGGTAAGGGCCCCAGAGCTGAGGAAGACCCTTGGAAGGCTGGGCTTCTTCTCTTCCTCTGTTGTGTAAATGCACCCAGAGAGTTTATTTTAAATTAGTAAGGCCCTCTCCAGATGGAAAGATGGCACAGAATGGCAGTTTGGGGTGGAGGTAATGTATGTGTACATCCCTAGAGCTTTTTCGAGTGTATGCAGGATTTAAAAACTACGCCTTGAATGTACAGTCATAGAATCATAGAGTTGGAAGAGACCGCAAGGGCCATCCAGTCCAACCCCATTCTGCCATGCAGGAAATCTAAATCAAAGCATCCCTGACAGATGGCCATCCAGCCTCTGCTTAAAGACCTCTGCATAGAGCGGTAGCTTTTTAAAAGGGGGGCATGCATTGCCAGAAGAAAGAACAGAAGAGAAAATGGGTGTGTAGATGCAACACTGGATTTGCTTTAAAAAATAAGTAGAAGTACAGTAGTGGGGACCTCTGTTCCTACTGAGTCTGCTTGTCCAGTTGCTATTCTAAATGGACATTTTTAATGTCCTTAATCTCCCCCTTGATGCTTCTTTTTGTAGACTTTAGGTCTACTTCCTCCATGCATCTGAGGAAGTAGACCTAAGTCTGTGAAAGCTCACGCTACAACTGATTAGTCTAGTTAGGCTAAAAGGTGCTACAAGATCACTTTGCATGCTGTGACAAATATGTTTGTCAAATATGAATACATCCTGCGACTCCCCTTGAACATCTAGGGCAGTTTGGAGTCTAGCTCTTAAACCAGGGATGAGGACCGTGGCATTTTGGGTGTGTGTGTGTTTATTTTTACAGTAAATTCGTATAATTCTTTACCATTGCCAATACTGGCTGACAGAAATTGTAGACCCCCCCCCCCCCAGTTGACCACACCTGTCACAAATGGGCGCATGCTCAACTGAAGTGAAGCTGAACCTTCATTATTGATATTGGAGACTTTCTGCTTTTCAGGAATTCAATGAATGATGATCTCTGCCTGCCATATCCTCCTCCACAACACGGACCTCAACGTCGCCTTCGGTACGTCAGGGACTGTCAAACTCTCCTGCTTGGCAATGCCACTCATGAATTGTGGCCCAGCGACAACAGCAGCGTTTCTCCACTGGTTGTCACACGTGGATTTGTTTCGTACATTCCTCCAGAGGATCGCAACGGTCGACCAGTGTATGGCCATTTCACGATCGTGAGAGACCCTCTGAGGACATTCTCTGTGCTGGAGCCTGGCGGGGCAGGTAGATGCCGCTCCCATAGTACAGCAACAGTGGAAGAGACTGCAAGAAACAGCAGGTGCCTCGTGGCTCAGAATGGGGGCTATTTTAACATGGATACGGGACAGTGCCTTGGCAACATTGTGAGCGACGGCCATCTTGTGCAAAGCTCCAAAGGAGTCCAGAATGCTCAGTTTGGCATCAGGAAGGATGGCACTCTGGTATTTGGGTAAGAGCACATCTGCTTTTTGGTATAATTGTTCCCTTTAAATCAGGCGTGGCAAATCAGAGATCAGCAGCCAGAAAGTGACTTAAATCCAGAGTTGGGAGTATATAGAGGGTACATCTGCACTGTAGAAATAATGCAGTGTGACACCACTTTAAGTGCTGTAATTCCATCCTATGGAATCCTGGGATTTGTAGTCTTACAAGGTCTTTAACCTTCTCTGCCAAAGAGTGCTGGTGCCTCACAAAAGCTACAAATCTCAGGATGTTATTCCCTTCTACTGTTCTTCAAATCCTAAAATTGCTATTCCCCCCCCCCCCCAACGTTATGTCATAAAATTAATTATCACTTACCATTCTTTTAAAAAGTTATTAAGGCTGCATCCACACTGCAGAAGTAATCAGTTCAACAACACTTTAACTGTCATGGCTCAGTGATGTGGAGTTCTGGAAACAAGTTCTGTGAACTATTTAGCCTTCTCAGTCAAATAGGACTGGTGTCACAACAAACTACAAATCTCAGGATTTCATAGCATTCAGCAGTTAAACTGCATTATTTATGCAGTGTGGATGCAGCCTTAAGAGACCTCTCTCTGATTGAATTTTTCAATTTATCCATCTCAGAAAGTCATCCAGTTTTGGCAACCATTCTGTGAAGATATATCCATATTCTTCCATTTCTGTCTATAGAGTATCTGGCAGCTGTAATCCTACACTGGACAATTAATCCATATTTTTCTCCATCCGTTGGTCCATCAGCCCCAATAAAAAAAAGTTATTGCTTCAATTTTTAGCTTTCAAAATGGTTTCCATAATAGAATGTGTCTGAGTCCAATATTTTCTAACCTTGGCACAGGTCTGCCACATAAGATAAAAAGTTCAGTCTTTTCGATTACAGTACATTTCTAACAGATGTTATTGGAATCTTTATACGTCTTCAGAAGTCTGTATAGTGTCAAAATTATTCTTTAAATCATAGCTCAAAGAAAACTGTCCCTTTTCTAAGTAAATTGATAAATTTAATTGATTTTAATTAGTGAGTTCCTGTCATTGCTAGACCCATAGCACCAGGATAGAAAAAGATACCAAGGAGACTCAGGGCAGACATGAGTGGTCTACTCCTGCCCCAGGTTTTTATGAGGTCCTGATGGCTGCCAAGTGTTGTGAGCCTTATTTCGATCAGAAATTTTTCTGCATGATATTTCTGACCATCACATCCTCTAGTTAAGGGACTAATTCTCATCACTTCCAGCTACCTTTCCGAGGAAGAAGTGTTGGCTAAAGAGAACCCCTTTGTACAGCTTGTGAGTGGGGTAGTTTGGCTCTTGCGAAACGGGGAGGTGTATGTGAATCAGAGTCGGGCTGTGGAGTGTGATGAAATACAGACAACAGGTAATGTCTCCTAAGCCACATTTCTGAATGGGTTCTCCTGTAAAATAACCTTTTATTTCTGGATCTGTTGTACATATGCAGAACAAATGAGAGAAGCTTTCTTTGGGCCACTCAGTCCCTGAAATGCCCCTGGTGCATCAAGCGATAAAGAGTGTGAATAAATTGTGCAAAATGGAGAGATGTCATAGAGGCATCAAGTATGGAAATGGCCAAATCCAGCATTTCTTATTGCAGAATTTGGGACAAAGTAGATGGGAAAGATGTACAGTGGCCACCAAGAAAATGAAGGTGGGGAGGTTGGGTAGTGTTGGTTGGATGGATGGATGAAGAATGTTTGGTGGATTTCATAGGAGTTGCCAGGAGCCAGAATATCATCTCTGGCAAGGAGGGGAGTCTTTGTGGCACGGGAGTGACTGGCACAAGGGTGGCTTGGCAGAGTGGAAATTGTTTTTGTTTAAATGCAGTGAAGGTGAGGAACATTGCCGACTACCTTGCAACTACCATAGCTTATATAGAAGGGGTAATTAATGTGAGAGCCATCATAGCAGTCAGTAGTTTGAAGTAGTCAGTTGGTAGGTGTGACTGGAAAAAATTTTTTAGTCAGAATGATTGCTGCATCACCATGTGTCTTTTTTCTCGCTTCAGGGACTTTTGACAAGTTTATCAATACGGTGTCTGCCAGGACAGCAGTGGGGCATGACAAACAAGGACAGCTGGTGCTGGTGCATGTGGATGGACAGACAAACACCAGAGGGTATGTCTACGTGACTCCCTAAACTCACCATGACTCAGAGTGATTTCTGACTCAGGTTAAACTCTGGCTCACAGGAGGGAAGAATTTTCCTTGCAAACATAAGCTGTGGGATAGTGCTCCCTTTAAAAAGGCAGCAACTTAAAGGATCCAAGCAGAGAACCCCACTTCCTAGGTGCTTGCCATGAAAGGTACGGGCACCTCAGCTACGAGATCAGGAAGTTTTCCAGCTTTTGACCTCTCAGGCTGCAGCTGCACTGCAGAATTAATGCATTTGGACACTACTTTTACTGCTGTGGCTCAATGCTATGGAATCCTGGGATTTGTAGTTCTGAGAGATGTTCAGCCTTCTATGTCAGGGACACAGCAACTATAAATGCCAGAATTCTACAGGATATTGCCACGGCAATTAAAATTGTGTCAAACTGCATTGATGCTGCAGTGTGGCAGCAGCCTCAGAGATCACTGCTTGGCAGCAAAGAATTTGGGGTTCTTTACTGTACAGGCGGTGGGGTCTGAACCCACCTGGCACACTATAGCATGTTTTACTGTACTGGTAATGATGTACAGTCACTTTCAGCTGCCATTGGGACTGATTTTCAGCAGCTGTTTTTTATTTGGGAAGGGCTGGGGGCAATGCAGGAGGCAAAAACGCTGCATTTGCTAGTGGTTTGGGCCATTTTTCAGGTAAACAGATCTGAAAATTGATATGATTTTTATTGTTAGATGGATAGGTCTGAAGTCTTCAAGAGCTCTTTGAGGGCCACACTTTGGGGTCTCAAGAGCTACATGTGGTCCCTGGGTTACACTTTCCACACTCTGATTTAGTCCAGTGCTCTGCTAGCATTGGAAATTAAGTGAAAACATCTTAGCTAAAATTAATAGCCACCCAAAACTCTGTTTAAAAACATCCTGTCTGTAGGTCTGTTTGTTAAGGGCCCCTGGCTCCAAATTTGGCTCTCCAGCTCAAAAGAGATTTGCATCCTATCTGAAAGAGAAGAACAGCAGGTTTAAATGCCTGTAGAGTAAAATCCTGTCTGAATCTATACTGCAGAAATGATGCAGTTTGACACCACTTAACTGCCATGGCTCAGTGTTACGAATTTTTTGTAGTTTTATGAGCTTTTTAGCCTTTCCTCTCAAAGAGCTCTGGTGCCACAACATGCTACAAATCACAGGTAGGTAAAGCGGTGTCAAACTAAACTTATTTCTGCAGTGCAGATGCAGCCCCAGGCTAGCACTGAAGACAAGAAAATACAGAAGGGAAATCCTGTCACCCGTTAATTCCTCCCCTGTGCTGCTGCAACCAATGCATCATTTTCTCCTTGTGTAATACTGTCCTTCTTTGAATCACTCTATCCTTCATTGCACAGACTGAACCTCTGGGAAATGGCTGACTTCCTGAAGAAACAGGGTGTCATCAATGCTATCAACCTGGATGGTGGAGGATCAGCCACTCTGGTCTTAAATGGAACACTTGCTAGTTACCCCTCAGATCACTGGTAAGTACTCCTTTATTACTTAACCCTGCCAAATCCCTTCAGGCCTTTGGGTCATTTCTGCTAACATTATTGAGAGTATGCAAAAGGATCTTGTAGCACCTTTGAGACTAACTGTGCAAGAGTTGTTGTAACATAAGCTTTCATAGACCTACTCGACTTCCTCAGATGCACAGAGTGCAAAAAATATAAACCAGTTAGGCTCAAAAGGTGCTGCTAGTTTTCTTTTTTCTCCCCCTCCCTTTTTACTTTTCATGCTGCAACAGACTGACACAGCTTCACCTTTGAAAACATCCACTTTCTCTCTGTTCCTTCCCCTCTTCCCAGTCAGTTTGATGCCATGTGGCGCTGCCCTCGACAGATCTCAACCGTCATGTGTGTCCATGAGCCGCCTTGTCAGCCTCCGGACTGCAGCGGGCATGGACACTGCTCGCTTGGACAATGCCAGTGCAGTGGCGCTTTCTGGAGAGGGTCAGCCTGCAATGTCCTGGACTGTGGGCCTTCCAACTGCAGCCTGCATGGAATGTGCACAGAGAGTAAGAACATGCTGTTTGAAGCAAGTATGGTGTGTGTTGGCCAGGGAGAGGAGGCTGTAGCACATAGGGCTTGACCAAGCGCATTGCTTGAACATATCGCCTGGCCTCCGGTCTCACTACAACCATTGATTTCTCTTTTTCTTCTTCTCATGTTCCCTTTGATTGCAGCGGGATGCCTTTGCGATGCTGGCTGGGAAGGCACTAATTGTAGCGAAGGTAACCAGATCTTTCTTTTACAGGATGCTTTGATTTAGATTTCCTGCATGGCAGGGGGTTAGACTGGATGGCCCTTGCAGTCTCTTCCAACTCTATGATTCTATATGTCATGCACAAGATCACTTCAGTTCAGAAGTCCAAGCTTATGAAATAAACATTGCTTTATTCAGAAACACAAATATGTGCACAGCAGACTTGTGTTGTGAGGACTAAGGCTTGAGCCGTTAAACACTATATTTAAAGCACATAGCAGTTCAAGGTTTGAGTTCACTGACACCCCATTTGCCAATAGAAATAAACAGTTTTGTTTTACCTTATTCTCAGAGTCCCATCTCCTTCCATCCCCATAACAGCCATTCTCATGTGTTTAGACTTCAAGCTTTCAGCACAATCTCTACTCCCCATGTAATATGTTAAACATTCTAAGGAATGCAGGCACCAATGCCACCATTAACCCATGACAGCATATCCCATCATTCAGTATTAAAATGCCATAAACACACCAAACATATCTCTGTAAGCTACAGCAGGAAATCTGAAGGGACTGAGATCCTGACAACATATCTGGATGCTGGAAAGAACCTGCATGGTTTCTTTTGTTAGGAACTGATCGTCTGTTGTTCAACAGAGTTTATAATGGTCATACAAACTTAAATTAAAGCAATTTATTTCATAAGTTTGTATGACCATTATAAACTCTGTTGAACAACAGACGATCAGTTCCTAACAGTGTAGTCCTGTATATATCTACTCAGAAGTAAGACCCATTGATTTCAGTGGGTTTTATATAGTCTCCTGTTATGTGTGTACAGGATTATACAGGGCATAAATTTATATGCACACGCACATATAAAGTGAAATATATAACGTTTTGCCCGTCAGCAAAATAATACTTTAGGGTCATTGTGAAATGCTGCAGTTGGTTAAATTGTTGGGTAGTGTATTGGTTTGATTGAAAAGTTCAGCCTACTTCAATCACTTGTGGTTAGCATCTATATATGTGCACATATACATAGATCAGGGGTAGGCAACCTTTTTGAGCCAGGGGACGAGTTGCTGTCCCTCAGACAACTGGGGGGCCAAACTCAAAATGGCACCTGGAGTGGCACAGAAGCTGCGGCGGGGGCGGCAATCAGCGGCAGGACCGGGCTGGGGCCGGTCCCAAGGCCTCGCAAGGCCGGATCCTATCCACGGGCCATAGGTTGCCGACCCCTGACATAGATAGATGAAAACGACAATTGATTAGAGGAAAAAATTATACTTAAAATATTGGAAATATCTAAAAGGTACAAAAGAGATTTCAGGTTGTAACACAGATGTTATTGTTTTATTGCATACTGGGCATACTGTAAATATAATAAGGAGGTCAAGGCTTAGATTAATGTTAAGCCAAACTGGAAAAATAGAAATTGAATTTATATACTCATTTTTAAAAAAAATCAGTATTCAAAAAACTGAAGATTTGTATATCGGTTGATGTAATAACAAATTGTCTACTGAGATATTCTATGACTTATAGACATAAGCAGTGAAAGATGTTCTTTGTTATTCTGTAAATGTGTAAAAAATTGAAATATATATACACACACACACATATTAAAAAGTTCGACCTATTTTTTTATGCAAAAGGATTTTATAGCACCTTTGAGGCTAAGTAGAAGTTAGTCTTGAGCTACGAGATCCCTTTGCATATGGATATTATAAACTAAAATGGTTATTTCTCTGAATTCTACTTTTTATGTTTTTGGTGATAAATACTTTGTCATTCCTCCAATCTCTTTCGTACCAGCAAATGGTGCTCAGGGCAACCTGTGCAGCAAAAAAGTACAAAATAGCAAACATATCATACGATTTTCATGACAAGTTTTGTTCAGAGGCTGAGAGAGTGTGGCTTGCCCAAGGTCACCCAACAACAACAAACATGCAGACCAATGGGACTCCAGCCATTGGAGTGGGATTACATCCTAGTGAGCTCCTTGCTAAAAACCTTCATACAATTCTGTGTGTGGACTTGGGCTTTTCTCCCTGTATCCTAGTGTGTGCAAAGGGTTCCTATGGTGATGGCTGTCTCCAAAAATGCCTCTGCCTCAATGGAGGACAGTGTGACCCTATCCATGGATCTTGCATGTGCCCAGATGGCTACCGAGGAACCCTCTGTGAAGAAGGTAGGAGAATTTCCCTCCTCATATCTGTAATAGCAGACTCAAACCTAGCCATGTTCAAGTATGTGCCCTGATATCTCCTACCTAAGTATTACCTACCTGCCTAAACTAGTATGGACACTGTGACCATACTGGGTGATGACTTATAAGTACTAAGGAGAATGTAGAATTCAAAATTTAGAACCTCTGAGCTTTGCTGACTGGGGGCAGTCTGAGAGTTATATCCCCCCCCCCAAAAAAAAATTATATTTTCTATGCTCTTGTGAGACTATATTGATCACGCAGATTGGACAGAGGGGGATAGACACATGTTTGAATGATTGCCCACATCAGAACTCCTTTTGTGTGGAAAGTTATCCGTTTTAAAAGACAGGCTGAGCTCTTGCTGTCCCCATCTCCCCTTTCTAAAATACTAGATTTCTGCATGCAGAGATTCTGTTCATATGGAGAAACAAGTTGGGGTGGGGGGGGTCACAAAGCTGCGTTCAGGTAGTAGGGTCATCACTGGACTGCACCACTGGGTGACTTTGCTTGGTTCTTTGTTAAGCATGAGATTGAGCGCCCTTCCTTTTTACTTTTGATTCCCATTGTTGTCTTTTACTTGCTTCTTGTATTTGTGCCTATTGCTAACTTACTCTAGGCCTTTATAATTCCGTTTTATTATGGGGATATATACACATGTGCTCAGTATCATAAGAATAAGGGAGCCAGAATGTGGGCTCAGTCAGAGAAGAAAGGAGTTTTTTAGAATGACAGGCTGACGGAAGATGTTCTGGAGTCACCTATGGATAAAGAAAGTCAAGATGACTTAAATGCCTCTTTCATTTGAATCTAATCCAGGGTTTCTTAAATTCTGGCTCTCCAGATTTTTCAGACTTTAATTCCCAGAATCCCAGACCATTAGCCATGCAGGCTGGCACTTATTGAAGTCCAAAACATCTGGAAGGTCCAAAGTTGAAAAGAACTGGTCTAATCAATGACTTTCCACATCCTTGTAATAGTTTGTCATAGTATGAGGGAGAAATTTTGAAAGGAACCACAGGCCAGGTTCCTTCCATTGCCCTCACCTGAGTTGCTCCCCCATTTGCACCCTAAACACATACTCCAGAGGCCTGGGAAACCCTGCAGAGGTTTTTGATGCTATTCAGTGATCTCAAAAGGGAACAATATGGTCTGTGAGGGTAAAGGAGTGGAGACTGCTCTGGATGCCAGGCTCAGCTGTTCAAGTATATTTGAGCCTGGCTTTGCTGTTGCCTGGCACAAAGTGGCACGCCTCCAGCTCTATGACTTGCCTGTTGTTATATCTCTGGTGTTTTGCTGTCACTTTTTCAGTATGCCCCATTGGACTTTATGGACCAAACTGCCAACATACCTGTCAGTGTCCAAACCAGTGTCCTTGTGATCAGAAGACGGGCAGTTGCAACATTTCTTCTGCAATGGGTGAGTTTGATGAAAGTTTTATGTTTTGGACCCAGGTCTGGAGGAGAGCATATGCTTTATATGCAGATCCAGAGAATGGGCTTTCCTTTCTTGATGCTGGCTATGGAGGACTGTGACCAGTCAGTATAGCAATTCTAAATTGGAGCGATCAGTCTCATTTTTAAAAGGAAACTTCATAGATTCCTGCTGCCATATCTTCTTCGGCTTAATAATAATAATAATAAAATTTATTTATATACCGCTTTTCCAAAACTGATCAAAGCGGTGCACAACAAAGAATACAAAATACAATAATAAAAAATAACAACACGATATATACATAACATTAAAACTTGACAATAAAAATTCAATCGCAATTTAAAACCATAAAAACCATATCAAATCCAGCTGAGTTGATAATCAATGGTATAAGATACATATCGGGGGGGGAAACACACATATCAAGGCACATGGGGGAAAGCTTGACGGAAAAAGAAGGTCTTGAGTCTCTTTTTAAAGAGATCCAGGGAGGTGATGGAGCGGAGCTCATCGGGAAGGGTGTTCCAAATTTGTGAGGCCGAGATGGAAAAGGCCCTTTGCGAGGTCGACGCATATCTCGCAGTTGGCACTCTCAGCAAATTCTTCCCAGCTGACCTGAGTGTGCGGGGCGGATTATATGGGGAGAGGCGGTAATTACCAACACCTTGTATTGCGCCCGGAAGCGAATGGGCAGCCAATGAAGATCTTGTAAGATGGGCGTTATATGGTCAGCAATAGAACAACCGGCGACCAATCTTGCTGCCGTATTCTGCACTAATTGAAGCTTCCGGGATTGGTACAAGGGTTGCCCCATGTAGAGCGCATTACAGAAATCCAATCGAGAGGTTACCAGAGCGTGTACCACAGTTTCAAGGTCCCCCCGGCCCAGATAGGGTCGCAGCTGGTATATCAGCAGAAGCTGATAACAGGCGCTTCTGACCATCGCATCCACTTGAGATGTCAATTGGAGCGACGAGTCCAGAAGCACTCCCAAGCTGCGAACAGAGTCCTTCAGGGGGAGTGTGACCCCATTCAGGACAGGTGGAGAAATTTCACTACCCGGGCCTGGGGAGCCTATCACTAGTACTTCCGTTTTCTCTGGATTCAGACTGAGTTTGTTTTCCTTCATCCAGCCCATTACCGACTCCAGACAGGCATTTAGAGGAGAGATGCCATCCCTAGTCACTGCATCAGTCAGAGACACAGAGAAACATATTTCGGTGTCATCAGCATATTGATAACACCGCACCCCGTGTCTCCGGATGATCTCTCCCAACGGTTTCATGTAAATGTTAAATAGCATGGGGGACAAAATAGCTCCTTGAGGGACACCAGATGTACGTTATGAGAGTCATTGTGCTTTAGCTTGTACTGAACAACCTCCTTCTTTTATTTTCCCCCATCTCATCACCTATTAGGAACAAGAGGAGAAAATGGACGTTCTTGTTCTGAATTAAGTCATGAGAGTTTAATACCCCACTTTATGCATACTAGAAATCTGTCTTGTCTTTCTTGCTTGTTAGCAAAGAAGGATCCAGTCTCTTTCTAATTACATATTGGCATGTCTTTCTGGTTTCCAGCAGGGCAGTGCTTGTTGAAAGACAATCAGGAGGACCACCTTTTCACACAGTAAGTTGCATTATGGATTTTTTGTTGTTGCTGTTGACTTCCCACAAGTTATTTTCACCTTAAGGCAAACTATCACAAGGCTTTCTTAGCAAGATTTGGTCAAGGAGGTTTGCCACTGCCTTCCTCTGAGGCTGAGTGTGTGGCATGTCCAAGGGCACCAGGTTTCTAGATGTTTGAGCTGGGATTTGAGCCCTGGTTTCCCAGAGTCTTTGTCCAACACTCAAACTGCTACTCCATGGTGACTCTTCATTTTCGCTGTTGAATCACCAGAAATTCCTAATTGTATTCCTGTCTTCTATGATGGAACTACACTATAGACCAGGGGTCGGCAACCTACGGCCCGCTGGCCAGATGCAGCCCGCGAGCACTGTAGGACCGGCCCCTGGCCGACCCTGCCGCCGATTGCCACCGCCGGAGCGCTCCGTTTTCCCGCCCCCTGGGACGTCCGTCGGCCTCCCAGGGAGCGGGGGGAAGTGCTGGGGAAGAAGGAGGAATGGAGGAGGAGGAGGAGGGAGGGAGGGAGGGAAGAGGAAGGATGAAGAAGACGAAGAAGGAGGAAGGAAGGAAGGAAGGAGCAAGAGGAGGAGGGAGGGGGAGGTAGGCTGAGAAGGAGGAAGGAAGGAAGTGAAGGAAGGAAGGAAGGAAGGAGCAAGAGGAGGAGGAAGGAAGGAAGGAGCAGGAGGAGGAGGGAGGGAGGAAGGAGCAGGAGGAGGAGGAGGAAGATGAAGACATGCACTCTTTCTGAAGGTGAGACAGTGTGACTTTCCAAAGTGCATTTCTGTGTATTTTCAGTGCTTTCAATGCTAAAAGGTGTGCTTTTACAATGAGAGTGGTAGTGATGATGATATGTCAGTTTGTGGGACATGCACTCTTTCTGAAGGTGAGACAGTGTGACTTTCCAAAGTGCATTTCTGTGTATTTTCAGTGCTTTCAATGCTAAAAGGTGTGCTTTAACAGTGAGAGTGGTTTCGGCCGAAGGAAGGGGCCAAGGAGGAGAGGGCAGACACACACCTCCTCCTCCCCGCGGGGCTTTGGCAGCCCTGAGGTGTCTTTCGGAGGACACCTCAGGCCTGGCAAAGCCCCGAGGACAGGAGCTGGGGCCGCACGCCTGTTGCTCCTGCCCCTCACGGGCCCTTATTGCTTCTCTGAGAGGCAGCTAGGGGCCACGGAAGGGCAGGAGGAGCAGGCGCGCGCCTGTCACCCCCTCTCCCAATCCCCCCTTCTAGCTGTCTCTCAGACAGCTGGAGGTTGGGAAAGGGAGCAGAGAAAGCCCCGCCCCCAGAGGGTGGAAGCTCCGCCCCCAGCATGAGGGCACGCCCCCAGAGGGTGGAAACTCCACCCCGGCATGTGGCCCCACCCCCGGAGGGTGGAAGCTCCACCCCTGGCACGCGGCCCCACCCCCGGAGGGTGGAAGCTCCCCCCCTTTCGGCCCCCCAGTTGTCCTCAGTGACAGCAACCCGGCCCCCGGCTCAAAAAGGTTGCCTACCCCTGGTATAGACTCCTGGAGGGCCCCAGAGACGGCAAAGGGCCCCCCAGAGGCCCCCTGCCGCCCTTGGAGCCCTCCTGGAGGGCCCCAGCGACGGCAAAGGCTGGGCCGTCTGCCGTCCTTGGAGGCCCCCTGCCGTCCTTGGAGCCCTCCTGGAGGGCCCCAGCTTTTCGCCGCTCTGGGCGCTGCCATTTTGGGCGAAAAAATGGCGGCGCCCATAACCCCAGATGCCGCTATGGGCGCCGCCATTTTTTTGCCCAAAATGGCGGCGCCCAGAGCGGCGAAAAGCCGTGATGGGCGGCTGCCGTGGCGGCAACAGCAACAGCAGCCAGGGGCCGGTGGGCAGGCCTCGGCGGGCCGCATCCGGCCCGTGGGCCGGAGGTTGCCGACCCCTGGACTGTAGCAACATGTTAAAAGCAGAACATTAGGCCTTCCCTGCAACCCTCCACTCTACTGGATGAATTTAAAGGTGCTGTAGCCACTCTTTAGCCAATCTTTTTAGTGTTTCATTATTATGGCTGTTATTCCCCACCCCAATTTATATCCCTCCTTTGCCACAAAGGTTTTACCAGAGGATCACAATAGATAAAATGTGTCTTAACACATAACAGTTTCAAAACAGACCTGTAGGAAGCAAAAATACAGTGGTACCCCGGGATACGAATTGATCGCGTTACGAAATTTCCGGGGTACGAAAAAGTTAGCTTGGAAAAAACTGTTCCGGGTAACGAAAGATTTTTCGGGTTACGAAATTTTTTTCGGTGTGTTTCGGCGCTTTTTGGCACGAAATTTAAAAGCCGCGGCTTTCCAGCGCTAGCGGAAAGCCTTTTTTCGGGTTGCGAAATCTTTCGGGTTACGAACGGCGCCGTGGAACGAATTAAATTCGTAACCCGGGGTACCACTGTACAGGGTATTTTTACTGGAATGTAGCAATTAATAACCATATTGTTCTGTCTTTGCTATCACAGTTGTTTGCTCTGACAACTATTACCATTGTGACAGTTGTTTACTGTTGTCGGTTATTTTTACAGGAAGGCATGGATGGGTGTAACAGTCAGTTTGCTCATCCTGCTTTTGGTCAGCTGCGCAGTGAACATGAAGCTCCTCTTCTGCCGCTCCACAGTGCGAAGAGAGCATGGAAAATACACCTATCATCCACTGGAAGAAATGAACGGGGAAACACACAGTTGTCCATCAACAGCTTGGGATAAAGAAGACCAGGTGGAGGAAGCCTGGGACCCAGACCATACAGAAAGGGCTGACTCCCTTTGACCACAGGACAAAAGTGACATCCTTTATCACAGTGGCAATTTGTAGCAAAATCTTTCAAAGGCTTCCTTCTTTCTCAATGAAGAACTCCACTGTAGAAGGTGCAGAGACTGTTGTCTCAAAGTAAGTCCAGAATCTTGTTAATGGGTTTAGATTTAAGCCACAGTACAGGGACGTAGCCAGGATTTTAGGAAGGGGGGGGTCCAGACTAAGTGCCACCATTATAATGGGGCTTGAGTGCGGCGGCGCAGCAGCACACACCATTCATTTTTCTAATGGAAGGGGGGGGGTCCGGACCCCCAGATCCCCCACCCCCGGCTACATCCCTGCACAGTAGGCCTGTCAAGCTTCGTTTTTCTAAGTGGGCTTATTGGAGACGTAAGAGCTTTCAGGGTTAATTTGGCTCTTTGACCCACGGTCTTCTTGGGCCTCTGGGCTATTGAATGTCTAGCAAGTGGTGTTGTTTGCCTTCAAGTCATTTTTTGACTGATGGCAACCCTAAGGTGACAGGGGATTCTGGGGGTGGGAATGGTTTCCATGGCCAAGTGGGGACTCGAACCCTAATCTCCAGAGGAGTTGTCCAACGTTGAGACCACTACACCACCCTGGCTCTTGCCTACCAGGTAACTACTGTATATACTCATGTGTAAGTCTAGAAATTTAGGTAAACTGATCCAGAAAACATGAGTTGACCTATCCACAGGTCAATGTGAGTACTGTACTTTAACTAAAAAGAACCGTCCCCTGCTGAAAGGCAAGAATATATATAATCTGTACTGGAAGCACTGACCCCCTCTATTCTCTCATTCATCCAGCTTTTAGTGTGAGCACAAACAGTTATGCTTGCAGGACTTTTGTAAGTTCTTTGGCATCGTTTTCCTTTGCTTTGTCCTTTACATAATTTGTTAGATTCTCCTAAATTTTACCCTCAATTTATCCATGGGACATATTAAAATCCATAATTTTGGTCCCAAAACCTGCCCTTATACATGAGGTCAATTTATAGTCGAGTATATACAGTACTCTCATTTGATCAGTTTTTAACTATATTTTCCCAAATTTCCCAACCTATGTGTATGTTGTGTGTCTGCCAGTGTGCCTGCTTATTTCCCCATTGTGCAGTGAGGAATGGGCACTGTCTTGCCTTCACTATCCCAGTAAAGCAAGTGCTACAGTGGTACCCCGGGATACGAATGCGCCGCCTTACGAAATTTCCGGGTTACGAAAAAAATCCATTTAAAAAAACTGTTCCGGGTTACGAAGGTTATTTCGGGTTACGAAAAATTTTTTGGTGCTTTTCGGCGCTATTTCGCACGAAATCGCGGCTTTTCCCCATTAGCGCCTATGGCTTTTTCGCCTTACGAAGATTTTCGGGTTACGAAAGCGGCGGCGGAACGAATTAATTTCGTAACCCGGGGTACCCCTGTACATTGATGGTGCTAACAAATAGTTATGCACCGTCCACGTATGTGCAGTTGTACATCCAAGTTATGTACACTTGCATGACTTGGTGGGTGATTGCTAAAGGGAGTTGGCCAGGTTCAAAGGCAGGGCAGTCTTACATGCTAAATGCTGGGGCCAAGTGGGATAGCTATCACCATTGTTTACTGTAATTCCCACTACCCCAGCCTTATGTGAGTTATAGTCCATCATACTTAGAAGGCTGTTTTAGGGGACCTGGTTTTCTTCTTAAAGAGAGTCATTGGCTTAATTAAAGTTGCCTCTATTGAATGTATGCTACATTTAAGTACCAATATATAGCTCAGGGACTTAATGGACAAGGGTGGTTTTGAATGAGTGTGGGAGCAAGCTGCTTTATGCAGTAACATTTGCAAAATAAAGCAGGAATGAGCAAAGTAAGGACTTACCCTAAAATTACAGGGATTATTATGTCCTCCCACCCCACCCTCCACTTTGTGTTTCTTTTCTTTCCTCACTTAAAGTATAATGCTGAAAAAGGGCTTGATAATATTATGGATCTTACTTCCAGTTCTCTTGTTTATTACAGAAAACTTATGGTAGCATTAATTGTTGGGGGTTTAGGTATCATGAGAAAGGGGTTTTTGAATGTTCTACATTTACTTTGGGCAAGACAGTTGTCCTCTGGTAACTTATTTAAAAGATTAGTCTGAGACAGACTATCTAATGCTTTTGGTGCACTTTACCTCTTTTTGTACTGATTGCCAAAACCCAGCAGAAGTTACTGTGCCACTTTTGAAGTGTGTATGCTAAAAGGATCTATTTTGTTACCTTTAAAAATGAAAAACTTTAAGAAATTTGGCAGTCATGATTGGAGTGGGAATACTCTTTGTACAAAATAAACTGATTTTCCCCCCTCTTGTATAATGGTCCTTGGTTTGCGTATGACTTAAGGTTTTGTAAAGGGAAAAATGTAATTTCCTGCCAAAGGAGATGGTACATGACATTCTGTACATCATTTTTCACTGCACCATTACTAGCTGAAAGGAATAAGAGCCTAACTGGAAGTCTAAATGAGGGTGAAACATGGGGCTCATTCCCTCTCACAGAATAACATGGGTTGTGATTCGGATCCACTCCCTGTCTGTAACCGATTTCAAAAGATCCCTCGTTCTCACTATAAAAGGGGATCTTATTTTATGCCATTTGAATCGGTTTTGTTTTTTCCATCCCCATTTGCGCTACTTCAAGCCAGGGATGGGGGAAGCTGGCGATGGATCACAAGCCGGTGGGGGAAAGAGAGAAGAAGCAGGTGCGTCACTCAGCAGCTGCAAGAACTGCTGCGGCTCATGGGTTCCTCCTCAGAGCACATGACAGCACTCCTGGAGCAAGGGGAGTGTGCCTATCAGCAGAGGAAGGACAAGCCCCAGGCAGATCCTGGAAAGATCACTGCAGCACCAGGAGAGATCAGTCCAGCAGCAGGACATAGCAACCCAGGAGCAGAGGTGACTCAGTGCCACGCTGGAAATGCAGGCTGGTCTGCTGGGGCAGATGGTGGACATCTTCAGAGCAGCCCAGGGTGGCATGGGTGGCAGTGTGGAGAAGGTGCAAGAAGCAGGTCTGACCCCCTGGTCATGGAGCAATTTAGTTTTAATCTCACTCCATGTTTTCTTGTACAGTATAGTTGTCCCTCCAGATTCACGGCTTTGGGATTTGCGGGTACTCATTTTAGAGATCTCCTCACAAAGATGCAAGCCTGAGTCAAGCTTGAGTCCTTTCGCTGGTCTTGAACTTGCAACCTTATGGTTTTAAGTGAGTGGCTGCAGTACAGGCATTGAACCACTGCGCCACCAGAGCTCTCTATGAGTAAGACTTCTTGTCATGCCTCCAGAGCATCTTTGATGCTCTTGAGACATATATTTAATTAAGATTATATTAGGTTTTCTATGTATTAGTTTAAGAGGGGAAATACAGATCTATAGCTTTAAGAAAGACAAGGATTGTAGGAAATCCCAGGGTCTTATGCTGTCTCCCTCTAGCTAGTTTCTGTGTGTAGTAAGATTTCAGCCAAGTCAGACCTGGAGAGAGTATTTTCCTTTGACAAAAAGATAAGTCCACAAAAGAAGAAAGATAGTCCTCAGAAGAAGAAAGATAGAATCCACCAAGAAGAGAGCAAGGTATTTAGGAAGGACTATTGAAAAAAAGGAGATCAGTTTCATGTTTTTGTGTTATAACCAGTAAAGCTTTTAAAAACTTAAGAAATTTGTGGACAAGTCTTTTGTTCTGGCTGTGATCCCGAGAGCCAGAGGCCTTACTACACCCAAAGTCGATAGTATTGCTCTTGGGACAAAACACTCCTCTCAAAAGTAGTGGTGGGGCAGCATGATCCTATGGGACTTGGAGGCACTGTTTTACAGTGACTCATCATTTTTAAATGGATTACCCCACTGAATGAAGTTGTCTCTCACCATCCTCTTCAGATCCTATCTAATGCTGTTACTGAATCTATACATTAACCTTCTCGCTACCTGGAACTCATTCAACACCTATATATGTTGCCTTTAGTGACCCAGATAATGGCAGGAAAGAGTGCCATTATCACAATTACTTAATCAACAGATGTGAAAATGACTGATCAAAATCTGAGTCAACCAAAAACACGTCGCTTTATAAAGATTTTTAAAAAAGTTTTATTGTGCAATACGCTTCAGGAAGTGAAAATGAAAGTACAAAAATAACTTTTATGATATTGCATTCAACTCAAAATAAAAAAGTGAACTGAAAATTAAAGTAATAAATAAATATAAAACATACCAAATTACAAAAGAGATCAAGTGCCTTCAAGAAACATCAAAGTAATCACTGGTCTGTATTTCCAAAAATCCTTCTATTTAAATACTCTACTCCTAAGGTAACACCACTGCACACAACAAACACCCCTTTTAGCACTGGCATATCAAGTAATCTGTAGTCTTATTTCTAATCTATAAGGCAATATCCACAATTCTTAAGATACATTAATTTGTTAAATCATTTGTTATGCTTTCTTGCACCTTTAAGGGAAATACTCAAGTCATGCAAAAGCATTACAAACCACAAGTAAAATCTAAGAACTATTTAGGATTCCAATAGATTAATCTATCAGAAAATGATTGCATTGTGCTGCATAAATTAGCCAACAGGAGCCTTTTAAACAGGTTTAAATATGGTTGGCTTATTCTGGTTTCCTATAAATGAGAAGTTAATTCTGTCCTCCTTTGGTCGTCTCTTCACTCAAGCAGATAAAGCAAGCCAGAAGTGTAAAGTTTCATGTAGCATCCAAGCCCAGGCTCCTGGTTTGTTGCTCCCAAACAAACCAAGATTCACTGACAAAGCTTGTTTTAGAGAAATAAGACGAGAAGTCTAGGTCTGGACATCACATCACATTTGGCTGTACATCCTTGGCTTTTTAAATTTACCCACATGTACTTGCTGCTAATATATAGTAAAACCCAAGCAGGACAGCAATTGCGACTTGTTATATGTGAACACTTCACTATGTTACAGAACCGCTAAGCAGCCTGTTAACTTTTGCCATCCCCTTTTGCACTGATATTACTGTAACCTCCCTCCCCCCAAAGAGACACTCCAGAAGGTTACTTCAAAACACTGCATGATATACAAGAGCATTAGAAAATTTACATAACGAAGACATTTACAGTCATTTCCATATAAATTAATAGATGTGGCAATTTTTCATGTCTTTCCTCACTTTAGAGCTGAATTATGTCACTGAATTTATGTCAAATAATTTAAATCCAAACTATAATGGTGCCAGATATCAAATTCCTAATTCATATAATGCTAGGCTAACAATTGAATATTAATATAATCAGGCTTAATACAGTGGAGCTTCACTATCTGCAGACTTGACATCCACGAATTTAAGCATCCGTGGATGGTAAGCCTACCTTATCCCCAATGGTGGCATGTGCACGTGGCCACACCACATTAGGGACAGCCCCCCATTGTCCCCAATGGTGGCACATGCATGTGGCCCTGCCACCACAGGGCTGTCCTTAATGGCAGTGCGGCCATGCGCATGCTGCACCAACAGGGCTTGAGGTTCCACAGATTTTGGCCTCCAGTGGGTGTGTATATGTGTCTTGAATAAATCCCCTGGGGATATCAAGGTCCCACTGTATCTTCTATGCGCCAAATACAGTGGCGTCAACTAATACCAGCTAATAATAAATTAGGTGCACGTTCCCCATCACGGCTGTTTTTGATTCAACATTTCAAAGCCATAATGTGATCTAAAGAGGTTCCTTTCATAGAAACAGTAGTTGGAAATAAATTCCAAAGCAAGTCCCTTTTTCAGAAATGGCTTTGTTAATTACAAGAATGTAAAATTCTGTGAAACTGCACAGAATCTAAGGGCCAAAAGCATTTTATAACGTTTATTCAACATTTCTATATTTGTTGTTTTGAATGAAGATGACAGATCAGAATCTGTGGTATAATTAGCACTCGGGAGATTATAATCATACCCAGAAAAAGCTTGTTTCTCCAGCAACTATCCAAAGACTAATTGGGTTTAGGGGGGAAATGGGGCAAATGTTTAGCAAAAGAAGCCTCTTAAAAGAACTGCTTTCATTTTTAATATACTTTGATTGCATTTACACTGTCGAAATAATCCAGTTTGACACTACGGCAACATCAATGTCTCAATGCTATGGAATTCTGGGAATTGTTGTGTGAGCCTTCTCTGTCAGAGAACTCTAGCACCACAGCAAACTACAATTCCCAGAATTCCATGGCAGTTGAAGTGGTGTTCAGATGCAGCCTTGGTCATCTTTCAGACTTATTCAGGAAACTGGCACTTCAAAACTCTGGTTTGTTGACATACAAGAGATGGTTCTGCTAAATGCACATTTCATGTTTGCTAAAAATTCAAGCTTTATGATATTTTAAAAGGGATATTTCACAAAATGTTAGGGGAGCATGACTGGCAGGAAAAAGCAGTATTTATGCTGCAAGATGAAGCAT
Source organism: Sceloporus undulatus (assembly GCF_019175285.1). Lineage (NCBI taxonomy): Eukaryota > Metazoa > Chordata > Lepidosauria > Squamata > Phrynosomatidae > Sceloporus > Sceloporus undulatus. The sequence goes on along the minus strand of NC_056529.1, from coordinate 36,570,143 downwards.
ACCAGCCACGGATACTTTAGCCAATATATTTGCAATGAAAGACAACATTAGTCCCATTGATTTTAGTAGTGCTGAAGTGGTTAAGAACAACATTCTGTATGGTTAAAAGATGGCAATCATAAGAGAATCCACACACAGCTGGAGCTGAATGCAATCCTTTTTTAGAAGTGCCTTAAATAAAATTCAAACAATTACATAGACAACTATTAATATATAAGGTATAAACTGCCATCTTAAGTGTATGTATAGCATTCTAAGTGGTGCAGGATATGTTCCAGTTTACAAAAGCTGTTCTTCCTGAGAAAATACAATGTATGTTCTTTTGGGGATGTAAGCAACACTCATAAGAGAAACATGCAGAGTAAACTGTTATTATTTTCATTCCATTCACCATCTCATTAAATCTAAACAATCACAGAGTTGATGCTTGGCATTTTTAAAGGAAACATTCAGAAGCAAACGCTTATCCAAGTGAATGCTGTCTTCTTAAGTTGTCACAACATTTGGCTTCTTTCTTTGGATTTCTCCTGCATATACTCCTAAAAACAAGAACAGACAGAAATACTTTCTTATTAAAATGTTAGCCCCTTAGTTCAGTTTAACTGTATTCATTTAAATTGAAACTTTTACAACAGTCCAGAGACAGACAGATAGACACATACGCCAGCTGTATGAAAGGAGTAGATAAATTTAAGACAGTGGAAATCATGCAGCCTTCCAGTTGTTGGACTGCAAGTCCCAGCAGCCCTGGCCTGCATAGTCAATGGTGCTGAATGCTGTGAGTTCCAGTTCAACATTTGGAGAACCATGTAATTCCCACCTCTGATTTGAGACCTACCTAGACGTATCGCTATCATAAATATAAATGCAGCCATTTAATGTAGAAGAAATACCAGCAGAAGCACAGTTTACAAGACCATGTCCAAATCCAAAAATAGTCTTTTCAGGAAATTCAAGTCACGCAGTGCTGAAATACTAGGCAACGGTAGAAAGAGTTGATGAATAAACTCATCGGAAATATGAGTTTCTGAATCTAAAGTGCTATTTTGATGGGAATACAAGATGCCAGATGCCTTATGTACCTCTGAATACTGGAAATAAAGTCCAAAAATTGCATGTTTTCTTTTGGCTCTTTCAGAACACATAGTGGTGGGGGAGAGGATGAAACCCAGGGATATAATTCATCTGTCAGAAACTCCAGGTTTGATTCCTATCAGTACGGACATGAACAACCACCAATTAGAGTTGACAATATTGAGCTACACAGACCATGAACTGGTAAGGTGGCTTTCCATGTTCTGAACTATTTCTTTACATAAACAGGATGAACGTAATATAGACTCAATATATAAAAGATCGCTATAATTTGGTGGAGGGGGAGAGAATAGCATTAGGAAATAGACAGAGTCTTCACCACCATTGTAGAAAAAGTGTGACAAAGGAAGACCAAAAGGGCAAGCAGTCTGCAAACAACAATAAAAAGCTTTAGGAATCCTCCATACACTTCTAAGAAACTCCAGAAAACACTTTCGAGACCTAATCCCAGAATTGAACACTATCCGAACAAGCTGCCTTTTGGTTTAAAAACACTCACCAATCCAGCCCAGGTACACCCTTCCTTATCAGAGCAAATCTATCATGAATAATTCATAGGCCACAATGCAAAAAAACAGAAGACAACTCCCTTCTGCTTTATTTTTCATCCTTCTAATTCCCAAGTTAACATTAACCATTTGAAACTCTTCATTGTGTGTGACCTCTTTGAAACAGTGCATAAACATTGTTGTTAATGCCCAAGATGTACCATAGATTTTTCTTCAGTAAAAGTGCTGAAGAAATACTTATGTGGAGCATTCATGCGCAACAATGTGAGGAGCACGTTTGTGTTGCAGGTAGGAAGTAGAAGTGAGAGAATAAAAGGAAAAAAAGTATTCAGGCACCTGATGAATGTTAATTGCAGCTTATCTATTAATAGAACAGGAATACAAGCAATTAAAAATGGTGACCAACTCCATTTCTGGAGCTTTTCTAAGTGGGACTATGCTGGAATATGCAAGTCAACTAAAATGAAAGTCGCCTATTCATGCAGCAGGTAATCACAGCTATACTTTCTAGCAGCAATTCGAATCAGAATTAGTATAGCAAAGCTAGGGCATAATAGCTGATGCAGCAAAAAAGGGAAGACATGTACTACTTAAGTCTTTTCTTTTGGATTGAGCAATTTATGAGATCCAAGCACTCATTTTTACACACCTGAAAGGGCCTTGTTAGACACTCTGCTCTCTGAGGGCTTCTTTCTATTTTGCTCAGCCCCCTTCACTGAGGTTTTAGAGGTTCTAATTGAATATAAAAGAAATTAATAAGTCACTTGTATCCAAACTAAAAATATGCTTTCAAAAATGTTTTTTTTTAAACCCAAAATTAAAAAGGATCTTTGTCAGAGTATTCCAAAATAACACAGTACAGTCTTCTCAAATCAGAGTATTGCAGTATTCCCATTAATTAAGGCCACTGTATGATCATTCATGTTTATAGGGGATAACATCTAACTATGATTAGGTGATACATGAACAAACCTCATGCTTATATACTCTCTCCCTCTCATGTCCCTTCTGCTTATATAAAACCTGGTTTGGTGGAGGGCTTAGTCCATTGACATAGTATCCATACAGAAGATTCCGGGTTCCAGACTCCATCTCTGACTTTTATGTATAATGCATTGAACAGATCAGTGGTTTAACTGGTATAAGGCAATTTCTATGATTGGTCACCACACTGTAGTTTGTGTGATCTTTCTTAAACCAGCATTGTGTAATGCTGAAAGTGAAGAATCAGACAGCTTCATTTAGTGATTCAAACCAAGCCAGCAGGGGAAGCAGATGGGTTGGGAGGGAATATAAAAGTGCAAGATTTGCTCATGTCAAAACTATGTATACTTTGCCTATCCATGGAGCCAGGACAACAGAAGAACAATTGTATTTGTAAGATAATATTAAGGCTCAAATGAAACTGCAAGAAAAATCACAGGTCTACTGAATGTACCACAATAGAAGCTAGATGTTAAAACTGCCTCAGTGGGGAGAGTATTAGCACTTTATATCCAGTAAATACACAGTCCTTGTTTGATATGAGAACAATGCTCATATTTCTGAAAGCAGCTACAGTCCCACCAACCCTCTTTGGAATTGTGTCTATTTTGCTTGGAGAAAAATACTAGCACACTGTTTGTGATGGGGCGCTGCCTGAGAATCCCAACGTCAAAGAACAAACACTTGTGTCATGGCTCAGATCTTAGCCTTGATTTTTATGAAAGGTCATTGTTCCATTACTGAAAACAATAGCACTCTTACCCTTGTCTGGAAAGGAGTCTTTGAATAGGAGCATTCTGGCCTTGATTTGGCTGAAGAACTCTGTAAAGAAGAAAAGCCACATAAGAATTTTATAATTACACACTACATACTGGCAGAGTAAGGGCACCACAATGGGAAACCATGACAGTTGTAGCATTGTTCATAGAATCATAGAGTTGGAAGAGACCGCAAGGGCCATCCAGTCCAACCCCATTCTGCCATGCAGGAAATCTAAATCAAAGCATTGTTCCATTACAAAAAAGAAAAAGGGGGAGAGAGACAAAACAATTTCCATACTAACCTGTTCTCTGGTGTTTTTTGCTTCACAATCACCTTTTTATTTAGCATACCCTTTTCAGAAGCCCTAAAATGAAAAAACAAAAAGCAAAACAAAGTTCACACACATTTATGCAACTGTTCTTTAGGGAAAAAGAAGAAAAATACCAAGCAAGTATTTGACTGAACAATGAAGAGTTTTAATGCTTTAATTCTTTGACACATCCTACAATCTTGTTGGTCTTAAGAAACTAAGGAGCTGGACAGATGGGGGGAAAGGGGCAGACAGAGGCCACACCTTTATCCCCCACATCCCCCAAATGCCGTGGCGACCACACATTGCAACAACGATGCACTCAGAAAATGGAGCTATGAGGTGCGGCTCCTTTTTCTGCCGCTGCCAAGGCACCATTAGCACCCTGGAGCGGTGTGGTAACCTCTGATGTGCGCCACACCATTTGGATGCAGCGCACAATGCAAGCCATCGGCGTTCGCATTGTCTGAAGGCATGCACACCAAAATGGTGCTAGGAGAGCTCAGGAGGGCTCGGGAGCGCGGGGACACTCCGCTCTCCCGAGCCCATAAATGAGCCCCAGGACAGCGCTTTTTGCCCATCTATATCAGGACTAAGATACAATGCTAGTATTAACTCTAGAGAATATCTATCTAGGGAATATTTAGGTCCTCCTGCATGACTCTATGGTCAACATCTGCCAGAAGTTGTTTATTTCAAAAGGGTTCAAATGGTTTTACATTTCCACAGTAAGTCCAGGAACGTATCCTTCATGGATATAGGGGTTGTATTGTATTAGTCCCAGCTAGCAGAGACCAACTGCATCAAGTGTTGAACAGTAAAATAACTTTCACGTAAATCCCACTGCTTCAGTGGGGTCACTCTAGTTGGGACTAGCGACTGGATTTTGGCCTGTAACTTAAAATTGGCAATGACTTTTACGTTCTATCTATTTTAAGTAAAGGTAAGAGTATTACCCTCTGACAAGATTGTCAAGTCGTCGCCGACCATAGGGGCCAGTGCTTATCTCCGTTACTAAGCCAAAGAGCCAGTGTTGTCAAAGATGACTCTGTGGGCATGCGGAGAGCATGATTGCATAGAACACTGTTTACCTTCTCACTGAAGTGGTACCTATTTATCTACTTGCATTTGCATGCTTTCATGCACTGAACATCACTGTGTTTCTTTTACCATTTTCTTACATACTTCAGGTATTTCTTTCTATCCAGAGACTTCTGTGTAGCTGTAGAAAGTGTCACTCTCTCTTTTGGGGCCTTGGCTTTCTCCTACATAGGAAGAGTTCAGATATTACTATCACTGCTTTTAACTGGAAAAATAATACTTTTATATTGGGGAAACCAAACTTTGCAAGTTTTAAAAAACAAATTCACCATGACTAGTATATTCATATAAATGTAGTTTTCCTTAGGTGCTCTGATCTAGTAAAAATAAAGATAAAATATGATTCTCATATTATATAATGAGCATCTCTGGCAAATGACTATAACTATAGAGCCAACAGCTTCCATCTTAAAGCAATAAATCATTTGAGCTACTTCAGAGAAATAATCCAATCTTCCTGCAAATACAAAAACGCGTTCTTTAAACAAAGTGCCACTGCAACAACACACCAGCTGGCGGAGCATTTTCTCTTTTCGGACTTCTCGATCATGACGCAGGATGTTCATTTTCTCAGACACTTCCGTTTTGAAGAAAATATCATGGATATCATACAGTGCTGCTCTCAACTGGAAACAGACAAACAAAAAATCAATGCAGTGCAATTATGATTGTTTCAAATGGTGCCCCTTTAGTAATTTGAACAAATAACGGGATGCTACAGGGTCTAGATTACAAAATTTTTCTTCCTGTTCCATGGTGTGCGATGAGCTTGTGTACAGGAAAGTTAGCATTTTATTCAGATTTCACCAGCATCAACTCATAATGTAAGGCTCCAGACCATACATTACCTGAGCTGCCACCCTTTCCTGCAGATTAGCATCTTGAGCTGAAACGTTTCCTCTCTTTAATGGAGCTTCTGACTGGAAGTTTTTAATAAACTCCTTTGTATCCTAAAAAATCCAGACACATCTAAGTTGGCAAAATGATAACCACACAAACACACACTTCTATGAGAATGAACTGGAGAGCAAATTTCAAGCAAATGCTTCTTTAAAAAAAAAATCAAATGTCTAAAAGAATCTTCTACCCAAGAAAGTTAGTTAATCAATACAACTTTTGGTTTTTGTACACTACACTGAAACCTTCACATGTAACCAGTTTGTGAATATTTGTTAGTAAGATGATAAACCTGAACATGTTTGGCCTCTCATTTCCATCTAGGCAAGTCCCTCAGATGAACATATTGAAAAGCCAACATAGCAAGGCTATGTCTTCAGTGTTACAAACACTAATTTAAAGAAAATACCACTGAAAGCTAAACATCATCATCATATTTGTTGCTATTATTATATTTATTTTTAGCCTGCCTTTTTCTCAGATTGGGATTCAAAGCAGTTTACAACAATTAAAAAAAACATTGTTAGAAATCCACAAAATACAAAAGTTAAAACACAATTAAACAATAGAAAAAAAATTAAAGCCAGGTTTAAACTTAAGATCATTGAAACGCACACATACACCAGTACAACAGTTAGCAATATCCAAGGCATTGTGTAAGATGGGCCTTATATCATTGCTCATCAAATGCCTGTGAAGATAGAAAAGTATGCCAGTCTAACTTCTCTGGGGACACCACTCCCATGTTCCCACCACATGCGCCTCTGGAGGTGGTGCGACAGAGAGAAGGGCCTCCCCAGCAGATCTCATAGCATGGGCTGGTTCATAAGGGAGTATACAAACTTTCAAACACATCTTTCAAACCTCAACAGGATTGCAGTATAGGTTTGGTGAAACAAAGGCCTGTTACAGACTGCCAAGATAAAGCTGCTTCGGGTCTCTTTGGAGGTATGCTATTTAAATGATGCATGGGTCCTAAGAGTCCGGAGGTCGCTCCAAAGCCACACTCCATTCCTAATCACTGGAGTGCAGCTTTGGTGCAGCTTCTGGATTCTTAGGATGCATGCATCATTTAAACAGCGTACCTCCAAAGAGACCCGAAGCAGCTTTATTTTGGCAGTCTGTAACAGGCCAAAGTTCTGTCAAAAACCCTTCTGGTCTTTTAGGTATGGCAATATCCTGCAATGACAGCTAGCCAGTATTTTGCTAACCTATTAATATATGTGCCCAAATGATAGCAGCAGAGCTGGCAGTGGTTCTCCCCCAATGCCAACTTCAATACACAGTTGAGTTGGGGGGGGCTGCTTTTCTCTCCTCACCTTCATTCAAATTTTGTGCTGTGAACAAAGCAGCAGAAAAAATGATCTGCAGCCTCCCAGAAGTGAGGATTAGGAATCATGGTAATATTGTTAGATGAGGAATGTTATTTGAGCACAGGGGAAGAGACAGGTTACAGATGGAAGAGAAGATAGGTTGAGAGAATAAAGAACAACAGGTGGGAAACATAGCAGACAAGGAGTAAGAGTGGTTTCGGTTTCTTGGGGGGGGGACAAGTTTGTCGAGTAACAGCTGTTCCAGAGAAAGTGTTCAGTGTTGGTTATATACAAGCATGTGCGAAAGAAGCCCCTGCAAAGGGTTCCTTACTTTTACAGTTTGCCTGAGATGTTTCAGCTTCTCCGTTTGCAAAAGTCTTCGAGTTAAGAATCCCTTTGCCAAAGCCGAGATCTTGTTCAATTTTCTTTTCATTTCAGGACTATACACCTTAAAGAGAAAAAGTAAAATGGCACCACGCAAACAAAAGGTGTCTTGTAGCTGTTCCAGGTCTTTAAAAATTATGCTATTTCGCATTTTTAATTCATTTTTATTTAATTCTACACAATAATAATACTTTGAATCAATAATAAAACAAACAGTTTGTATTTGTGTGTAACAGCAAATTAACAATCCTCTACCACTTCTTTTTTGAAATAAATAAGAGCAGTTGTCTTTTGTGTTAATTATTATAATTTCATGTCTTGTATGGAATTTCATTCAGTATATCTTTCCCTAAGTGCAGCCTGAAAAGGTGGCGATTTCATGTGTAGAATCATAGAGTTGGAAGAGACCACAAAGGCGATCCAGTCCAATTCCCTTCTATGCAGGAACACAGAATCAAAGAACCCCCAACAGATGGTCATCCAGCCTCTATTTAAAGACTTCCAAAGAAGAAAACTTCACCACACTCCAAGGGAGCGTGTGCCATTGTCCAAAAGCTCTTACTGTCAGAAAGTTCTTCCTAATATTGAGGTGGAGTTTCTTTTCCTACAGTTTGAACCCACTGCTCCACGTTCTGTTTTCTGGAGCATCAGAAAACAAGCTTGCTCCATCCTCAGTATGACACCCCTTCAAACATTTAAACAGTGCTATCATATCACTTCTTAACCATCTCTTCTCCAGGCTAAATATTCCAACCTCCCTAAGTTTCTCCTCATAGGGCATGGCTTCCAGACCCTTCATCATTTTGGTCGTCCTCCTCTGGTCACGCTTCAACTTGTCAACATCTGGTCTGTGAAGCATGCTGGATTCTGGGTCATCCTCTGTCTCTGTGACAATTTTAGATCCTTTGTTTTAGGATGAAAATCCATAATGGTTTGGTCTGCTGTCCTTTTGCTGCCCAGCATTCAGGCAGTTTAATTGAGCTAATTTTTAAAGTCTGAATAGTCCAATATTTAGAATATTTAAGAGGCTTTTTACCACTCGATTTCTAGGTGTCACATTAGGTAGTCAGCCATGCACTTGATATTTTGTATTTAGCAACAGTAACAGTGTAATTCAAATGTTTTCTAGGTTTAAAATAAGCTATTTTTAAAAAAAAGAGGGGGAAAGCACACTGAAGTGAAACAACAGCTCATGTAAAATGCTAAAGAGCTCTAAATAAATGCTAGATTTGTCAAGGAACTTTTAAAATATACACCTCTGTAAACAACAGCAGCAGCAACTACTACTACTACTTTGATTTACTGACCTGAGACCATCTCATTTTACTTCTGTTCACAGCCCTGGATGCTGTAATGGATTTTCTGCTCACTGGTGGTTCCCAAAGGTAGAATGGAGATTCAGCAACTGATCCAGTCACAGTGGCACTGGCAATACCTAAATTTGAAAAAAAAAAAAAGCAAATGAATCATGATTATGCAAATTCAGAACAACATCTATGGCCAAGATGAAATGTTGCACTTCTGCCCCTCCCCTGCTCCTTCAATGTTCCATGAAACCTAAACAATGCTTTGCAAAGCTACAAAACCCTCTGGAGCAGACTTTTGGCAACACAGAAAATTGCAGCAGAAGGGTTCCAGGCGTGCTAGCATTTCAGTCTTGGGCTACATTCTTTATACAGTCATAGTAGCCAGAATATTCTTGATTAAATAATCACCCTGCCTAGAAAAACAGTTTTGCCACATGCAAGACCATTCAAATTTGGATCTATCTTTAAAAGGTGGGGTGCTGAAAGGAGATACAAGTACTTTTTATTCTTAAGATTGCTACCCAGCCACTACATAAAGGGATCATTGTCAAATTTAGCCTGCAGTAATTTCATTGATATTTAGTTTTGTTCCTTTATTTTCTATCTTTTGCATGATTCCTTTGTCATATGTAAGTAATGGTTCTGGTTGCCATTGATTATTTTAGCAAGTATATTGTATTAACAGTGTGCTCTGTAATGGATATAGGGTCCCAAATAAAACTGAATCACAATCCATAAAACTTCATAAATAAATTTAGGTGATCTAAACAATTAATTTCCTCATGGATTTACATATTAGATTAAATGATATGCATTCCTTCCGCTTTTACCAGCATTCTCTGAGTTTGCACCCTGGATTGTTTCCACTCGAGTAAACATCAAGTGAGTGTCAGTGATCTTCCTCCACTCCAAATCAATCCCACTGGTAATAGTAATACGAGGAACTTCCATTTCAGCAACGGCAGTCTTCTCGCCTTTTAATCTTCGCTCCTGCTCTGCTATTTCCTGATGGTCAAAGAAACCACAATGAACATTTGAAATGTTCCTGGAAAAAATCGTAATTGATAACATCTCAAATGCGTGCAGATCAAGGGCTCCCATGAATTTCCCACCTCAGAAAGCTGCTTAACATTCTGGAGTATGTAGTTTGGTGAGGCACCAGCACTCTCTGATTGAGAATTCCAACGATCATTCCTTAAATTGCACATCCCAGAATTCCACAGGATGGAAGCATGGGAGGCAAAGTAGAATACAGTAATGGCATGCAATTGTGTAATGCCTTAGAAAATTATGGGCTCTCCTTCTTTCAAGGCTGGATATCCATCTTTCAAAAGTGCTTTAGTTTTGTATTACTGCATGATAGGGGGTTGAACTAGATGGGCCTTGAAGTCCCTTCCAACTCAAAGATTGTAGTATAAAAAGAACCTGATAGAATCGCCAAAGAATTTTTTTAATTTCACCATGTTATTTTATTTATTTAAATACTGGCTACTTATATATTATCTTACGGCAGTTGCTCTTATTGCATGTTATTAATTCCACTATTCTATGGCGAGGATAGGGAACCTGCAGTCTTCCAAATGCTATGGGACTCCATTATCTATCAGCCCTGACCATTGTCTAAACTAATTGAGGCTGATGGGAAGTGGATTCTCACAGCTTCCTCATCGCTGCTCTAAATGCTGAGATGGAAATACAGTGGGCCCTTCCCTCCATTTTGGACCCACCCCCCACATAAGGGAAATCCCATGTATGCTCGCGCCCCATTGTAAACAATGGGGTGTATGCTTGCGGCATGGCATGCACCATTTGTTTGATTGCGTATACTTGAAGCCGCAAATGGTGCGCCTGCATATGACACAGGTGCACTGTAATTAAAACTATCCCCCCTGGATAGAAAGCTGAAAATATAAGTTTTGTGGGGGAATTTGCAAGCTTGTCTGAGAGAGTGCCCTCCTTCCTTCTAGGAATAGAATAGAACGCAACTGTTCTGCCATGTTTTAGAGAGCCATTTGTTACATCAGACCCCATTACATCTCCGTCACAATGCTTGGAACAGAGCTTTGGCTGAGCTTTCATTTCTAGGACATCCATCCCATACATTCCCTATCACCTGAAGTCTCTCTACTTGCTCATACAGAAATGTGCTGGACAAAAACATGCTAACTACAGTACTGTTTTCCTCTTACTCCCAGTTGTGTCTCTTACTATCTGGAGACAACTCATCAAACATACAGCCATTATGCCACATTCTGCTGGATAGCTTTTTCCATCACAGTACCAAAAACAGCCCATCAACCTGGCTCAGTGTTTATTTTGTTGTTTTCAGAAAGAAGACAGTGGATTTACTTAGAGGGTAATACATAAGCTTAAGTTTTGTTTACAACCTGGACCATTTGCCCCACCACCAGCCTCAAATTACTCTTGATTCTGACTTGTGGGGACTCTTAATGCCACAACAGGAGGCAGAAACATCAACCAGGTCTTTAGCCAGGTTGAAAGATCTCCACCTAGATCTTCAGTCTTAGCCTCTCACCTTCTGCAGTCGCTCCTGTTCTCTCTCTTGCTCGGCTATTAACAACGACAGCTGTTGAGCATGCTGCTCTTCAAGCTTCTTCCTCAGTTCTTCAAAGCCCAACATTTTCTGTTTTAGAATATATTCTTTAAAAAGTGAAACACACATGCGTATGTTAATATGGATTACAGTGAAAATCTATTATCCTGTAAATAAATGAACACATCCAGAAGATTATAACAAATTCTTAGGCGGGATACAGATGGGCAGGGGAAGACGTCTTGGAGGTGTATTCTGCTGAATACGGAGCCTCCAGACCGCCCGCCCCGGGGGCGTGGTGAAGGTGTATGGGGCTTCCACATGGGGGGCAGTGAAGACGCCTCACCTGGGGCCGTTTCTGACCCGCAGTTTCCATACCGCCGCCTTGCAGGACGCTGCAAAGAGAGAGGCAGCTTCCGCACGGGCAGCCAAAAACAGGGCTTTTTTTTTTCTTTTGCCGGCTGGCGAATGCACAGCTGCGGCGCTCACCACCGGCGGCAGAAAGCATATGTGCGACCAGGCCCCTTTAAACTTTTCCCCCCGCCCTGCCCAAGAACAAAGGTGGTCTCCTGCCAGCTGGTGATCAGCTGGTGTTGGCATCCTTGTCCGCTTGTACGTTGCTAGTGTCACCAGCATCATGGATGCCTCCTCTCCTTTGGTCCCCGCGCTCTTGCTGAATCTGCAATGCACAGCCACAGCTGTCGCCGCTGCCACCGCTGTCCCCCTGCCATCCCCCATCACCTCCCTTGTACATATGTAAATATTTAAAGTTTTAGCGTTTTTTTATTGTTAGGTGAAAATGGCACAGGAATGTGTGTAGGGGTTCGCTTTAAATTCCAAACTTTCCACAATTGTAGCAGCGCATGCGTACATGTTGCTCTAGGGTTAGGGTTAGGGTTAGGGTTAGAGTTACGAGCATTAAAATAGAGTGCAGCTATGCTGTAGCTTCCACATCTGCATGGCATCTGACGCTCTAATTAGAGCTTCGGTGCAAACTGCGCATGTTCCAGGACCCCGACTCATTATGCGATGCAGCAGACACGGAGCTTTTAAATGGGCAACTTAAATTAGCGGTGTAGCAATTCTGGCGTACCGGTGCAGCAGCTTATAGACGGAGCTGCGCAGTTGCGCAGCATATAGAAAAGAAGCGGGGAAAAGCGGCACCTTTTTAATGCCGCTTCTTCCCGCTTGGGGCGTGCGGGCGGCGTGTTCATGGCGGCATTCAGGTAAGGGCCGTCTGAAGGCTATACCTTCATGACGTCATGAACACACTCCTTTTTGCCCGTCTGTATCCCGCCTTAGTTACACTCAAAGGGTCTCAGTTTGGCCAGTTTTACTTCGACAACGTGAGCTTTTTTATTATCATGATATAATAATGGTCCAAAACACACTCCAGAAATAATCCAGTTTGAGACTGCTTTAACTGTCCTGGCTCATTGAGAGGGTATCCTGGGAACTGTAGTATATTGTGGTATCAGAGTTCTTGGACAGAGAAGGATAAATGTTTAGCAAAACTACAGTCCCCTGGATTCCCTAACATTGAATCAGGGCAGCTAAAGTGATCTCAAACTGGATTATTTCTCCAGTGTGTTTTGGACCAATGGCACAGTACAGACTGCCATAGAGCGGTGTACTCGCACCATCCGCATGCTCCCTAACCCTAGTACGGGACCACGCCGATGGGGCAGTCTGTACTGTGCAAATATTATTTATTATCAGCAGTTTTATTCTGACATCAGATAGTTTTTCAGCTTTTATTTTTAAAAAACCCTATTTTAAATCATTGAAATGGCTCTCTGGATGCTTAAGATACCAAAAGTAAAAGCTTTAAGCCAAAACACAGTAATGTTTTGTGAACTATCCTTTTATCTCCTTCTCAGAACATATGCCCCCAATTTCTCTAAAATTTAATCTGGCTCTTTAGGCTGAAAGAAGCCCCTTCCTATGCTTTAGCTACTAGATGGAGTAGTTCTGCCTGAAAACAAATCTTTTGACAAATTTAACACAGCATATCTGTGTTAAACTGAAAACTATATAGCTTTCCAGCTGCCTCCTTCTACCATGAAGTTAATCTGCAGTGATAGGAAGCCACTGATAGAGATCTCTAACTTACAAATACAGCTGCAACAATAAAAAAAATTCCTCTGAACAGTTTGGGAATTTTCACCAGCTCAGTACAGGATTACTACAATGTGTATTCTCTCACCACTGGTATGTCTTTCCAGTGCTTCTTTCTTGGTACCAAATGAAGCCCCTACTGGATACTTCTGATCGTGCAGCCACTGCTTCTGTTGTACATCGGTTTCTTCAGTCATGGTGCAAGTCCCATTTTCCTTCTGCATGTTGTATATGTCCAGCTCAAGCCTCTGTTTTATATTTTCCAAGCTATTTTCTAATATCTGTTCATTTGTAAGAGACACATCTGATGAATTCATCTGTTGTTCACACTGTGTCTGTAACAGTAAAGGAGAAGGGTTTTCTGTATCATATGATTTATTGAGTTCCACAGGCACACAACATTTGGCTTTGTCCAGCAAGCTGATTTGTCCAACACCACTGGCATTTGCTTTGTTTTGAGCCATAATGGGACAACTGACTGAATGTAGCTCTGGTGGGGTAGAGTCTGAAAGGCAAGGCTGTAATATATCTTCAGTATCTAAGGTCAACTCTCCCTCGATTAGGGATCTTCTGTTTTCTTGTTGACCGGCTGATTGTTGGCACACTTGATTCTGTTTGCCAACCATGAATTCATCAAAGGTATCCAAGGAGCTTTTGCAAAAAGCATGAACAATGCTAGGGCAAACAGGAATAAAGTCTGGCACAGGATCAGATACAGTTTGCTTGTCACCAGCATTTTGTGTAGCCAAGCCTGTTGCTCTTCGCTTTTCTTTAGGACTTAATTCATAGGAATATACAGGGTTGGTAATGACAATATGTCCCAATGAAGAAGGCTTTGGGCGTCTTCTGTGCATTTTGGGACTCATACTAGGCTCAGGACTGGGTAATTTGGAGTAAGAGCCAGTAAAGCTTCGGAAAATGCTACTGTCATGTTCAAAGAATGGGGCATCATCTGAATCTGAATCCAAAACAGGAGGTGTTCCACATCTCATTGGTATATCTACCTTAGAAAAACTGGATGATGCCACTACACTCAAATTAGTTTTGGGGACTGAAGTATTCGGCAGAGAAGTATTAGATTTAGGAAGACTTGACTTATCAGGTGCCAAACCCATACAACTTCTGCCACTTAATTTGCCTCTCTCTTTTGTCAAGTCATTTGTTTTAACCAAGTCATTTTCTTTGTCTGAATGGCTTTCACTCCCACTTCTTCTTGAACTGCTTCGCAAGCTATGCCTGGTTTGTTCTCTCTGACTATATTCCCTGGATTTTTTAAAGAGGTTCTGAAGACTCATCATGTAAGGATCTTGGTTTTCGGCATCGGCTGACACCATCTCAATGCTCTCTTTCTTTACAGTCTCATTTGAAATAGATATATTTATTGGCTTGGAAAATTCTCCCTCTGGGCAAGTTCTCTTTTCAGGGAGGGTAGAACATGTATTCTTTGGTTTACAAGGAGTAAGGTTTTCGGTTCTTTCAAGAGAGTCCCCACCTGAAACAACATGTGTATCTGCTGGCCTAACCTCCAGTGCCCTTTTAGGTTCCACAGATCCGATGGGAACAGCAGAATTTGGCAAAACACTGCTTGATTGTACTACAAAGCCATTCAACACTTTTGAGTCTAAATCCAAAGGGGTATTCTCTGTATCAGACTGATTAGTACCATTTTGACTGGAAAATTTCTTCATCTATAAGGAAACAGAAAAAAACACAGTAAGCTATGGAGAGTGCTGATTTTACTTTGTTGTAAAAGCTTGACAGTGAAGAAAACTGATGGGAAGAAAGAGGACTCTTTTGAAATCGATTTCTGGAGGAGAGTTTGAAATCAAATCACATAAGACTGCAATACTTACAAACTATTATTTTTCGCATATGAACTGCATTCACAGAATTAATCTTCCAAAGTAAGCCAACATCTGCCTTGGAAGACAGATTCAGAAACATTATGAGAAACGTAAGGCTCTGCATTTGTGATGTAGATCTTGGATGAAATGGATTTTCTAGACCCATTTCAAACTGGCTTCTGGGCGGGCTACGGAGTTGAGACTGCCATGGTCGCCTTAGTCAATGATTTCCATCTGGGCATGAATGGGGAAGCGTGTCCCTGTTAGTGCTTTTGGACATCTCAGAGGCTTTCGATACTATCGACCATGGTATCCTTCTGGAACGCCTGAGGGAGTTGGGTATCGGGGGCACTGCGCTCCAGTGGTTCTGTTCCTACCTCTCGGGCAGATTCCAGATGGTGCAGCTGGGGGACTCCTGCTCCGATAAGAGGGAACTTACATCTGGTGTCCCTCAAGGAGCTATTTTGTCCCCCATGCTATTTAACATTTACATGAAACCGTTGGGAGAGATCATCCGGAGACACGGGGTGCGGTGTTATCAATATGCTGATGACACCGAAATATGTTTCTCTGTGTCTCCGACTGATGCAGTGACTAGGGATGGCATCTCTCCTCTAAATGCCTGTCTGGAGTCGGTAATGGGCTGGATGAGGGAAAACAAACTCAGTCTGAATCCAGAGAAAACGGAAGTACTAGTGATAGGCTCCCCAGGCCCAGGTAGTGAAATTTCTCCACCTGTCCTGAATGGGGTCACACTCCCCCTGAAGGACTCCGTTCGCAGCTTGGGAGTGCTTCTGGACTCGTCGCTCCAATTGACATCTCAAGTGGATGCGATGGTCAGAAGTGCCTGTTATCAGCTTCTGCTGATATGCCAGCTGCGACCCTATCTGGGCCGGGGGGACCTTGAAACTGTGGTACACGCTCTGGTAACCTCTCGATTGGATTTCTGTAATGCGCTCTACATGGGGCAACCCTTGTACCAATCCCGGAAGCTTCAATTAGTGCAGAATATGGCAGCAAGATTGGTCGCCGGTTGTTCTATCGCTGACCATATAACGCCCATCTTACAAGATCTTCATTGGCTGCCCATTCGCTTCCAGGTGCAATACAAGGTGTTGGTAATTACCTATAAAGCCCTAAATGGCTTGGGCCCAGGTTACTTGGAGGACCGCCTCTCCCCATATAATCCGCCCCGCAAACTCAGGTCAGCTGGGAAGAATTTGCTGAGGGTGCCAACTGCGAGATATGCGTCGACCTCGCAAAGGGCCTTTTCCATCTCGGCCTCACAAATTTGGAACACCCTTCCCGATGAGCTCCGCTCCATCACCTCCCTGGATCTCTTTAAAAAGAGACTCAAGACCTTCTTTTTCCGTCAAGCTTTCCCCCATGTGCCTTGATATGTGTGGTTTCCCCCCGATATGTATCTTATACCATTGATTATCAGCTCAGCTGGCTTTGATATGGTTTTTATGGTTTTAAATTGCGATTGAATTTTTATTGTCAAGTTTTAATGTTATGTATATATCATGTTGTTATTTTTGATTATTGTATTTTGTATTCTTTGTTGTGCACCGCTTTGATCAGTTTTGGAAAAGCGGTATGTAAATTATTATTATTATTATTATTATTATTATTATTATTATTATTATGTGAAAGAGACAGAAGATTCTATTGCCAGCTTTATCAAAACTCCAGGAAAAGATTCTTAGCTCTCAAACTAGGATCTGTATGTTAAAAGCAAATCAGCCTTATTTGTTAAAGCTGCTAAAAGTATTTGTACTAGTTATCTGAAAGATATTGCTATAGATCTTGCAGGGGATTTACTAATCTCATGCACATGTATGTATGTATTCTTTTACTGGATTTTATTGGAGGGGGGTTGGATTGGTAATGGCTTTAAGTCAAATACAATAAATGACTGACTGGTTGTAGAAATGTATAGCTTTTATCTGCCAAAAAATGGAGGTCTGTAACAGTTGATTATATTAATCAATCATCCTGGTTTTAGTACGGTGCGCTGTTAGCAGATGTAATGAAGACATTACTTACCTGAGTGCTGAGGAATGGTTAAAACTGTGTATTAATCATAGGACGTCTAGAAAAAAGCTAGCCAGTTACCAATAGTATTTTATTTTTGACATGGTCCCACTATTTTTTTCCTATCTCAAGCCAGGTAATGGCTGCCATGGACACACCAATAAACATAGCAAGGATACTGACTAGTTTATGTCAGACCTCTATTGTGCGTGTCAATGAGTATAAAGATTTCATTTGTATGGTTCAAGTAGTGTATGTCCTTTTCTTTTACAAAACAAACATGTATGTCAGTAGCTTTATGTACAAATGAAGAAAATGGGGGAATTCAAGAAAGACATCTGTATTCTTCTTTTAAGGCAAGCCCAACAAAAAGAGGACCATAGCACCTTAAGGTTACTAGCGGCACATCTTACTTCATTAATCTTACATCCAGTCCATGGAAGTTTATGCAGATGCCAAAAGAGTCTCAAATAAGACATAAATCTTGAATGTCAACAACATTTCAGATATGTTAGTCACAATGTCTCTCTTGTGTAGAAACTTGAGTTACTTGAAAGCAAGCCTCCATATTTAAAATATTCCTACAGCTCTAAACACGTTTAGATGGAAGTTCAAGTAACGGTGTTCTCTAACCATTACACTGATAAAACCATTTAACGTAATGAATTTTATAGATTCTGTTCTGTTTTGTTCTGTACTACCTTTTGAAATAGAATTCTCTTTTCGCCTCACCTGCACATTTTCCACAATCTCTTGAATGCGATTCAATAGAATTCTTTTTTTGGAACTCTGCCGCCATATTACTAAATCCAGAGCTTTTTGTCTGTCTTGTTGCAGTTCTTTTCTTCTCTCAGAAGTAAGCTGTAAAACATAGGATAGGGATGGGAGGAGATAGGAGAAAAACATTACTTAGTAGACTAGCACCAAGTTTCTTTCAAGAGACTACGGCCCCATTCATACTGGCCTATAAGACATGGAGGGAACTGGGATGATCCGGATGCCCTCCCCCGAATCGCTCCGTTAGCAACGTGCCCACTACAAAATTGAAATCGAATGCATTCTGTTTGAAATCGATGAATCTGTGTCTGCCGGCGAGGTGGCCGCTGTCATCAAGCGATTGTCATGTGACGTTTGCAGGGCATCGGAAAGTGTCCTCCCCCTCCTCCCTTTTTTTAAAGCGCCAGGCACGGGTTAATTTTTTTTTATAAAACCTGTGGGCATTTGGGTCAGATCTGCCCCGTCCAGGCAAAGGATGGAATTGTCATGCTTTTTTTATGCTTTAAAAGCAACATTTGTAGCTTTCCCTTTGCTCCAAAAAATTGTTTAAAATGTAACACTGATTGTAAGTGAGGTTTTTGCAACATTGTAGCTTCCCCCTCTGCTGAACTGACCCTCCCTTTCCTCTGCTTACACTTTGCCATTGCCTTCCACTGAGGCTGAGAGAGAGTGACCTCATGGAATCAATTGGGAATAATGGGAAATGCAGCGCTTATAATAATAATAAATAATATCCAGGAGCAGAGGAAATAGCAAGCACACAGAAATGTCCACCCCCAAAAAATGCGCATAAATGGTAAAAAATGTGCATAAAATGTTCTGCTGCATCCATTTCCCTACATCCCCCAGCCGGGCAATCCTCCTCTTCCTCTTCCTCCTTCTCCTCCTCCATCACTTTCTCCATTCTCCCCCCACCCCCCGCCCTATGCCGCCCACGCCCCCCCTTTGCCACCTGTCACCCTAGCATCCACCCTTTGGGCTCTTTCCTCCTCTCTCTCCCCTCCGATGAGGGGAGGGAATGCTCTAACCCATGGAATCAATTGGGAATAAGGGGAAATGCGCGTGCGGCATTCTGACTGTAGCTCCGCATATAACAGTAACAATAATAATAATACTAATATAATAAAATAAATATATAATTAATAATCCAGGAGCAAGAGGAAATAAGCACAAGACGCACCAGACATGTCACCCCCCAAAAATGCGCAATAAATGGTCAAAAGAGGCTGCTTGAAAAGGGGGGGGGTTGTTGCTTTGATTGGGGGTTGAACTGGATGTCCCTTGGGGATCCCTTCCAGCCTTGGGATTGTGAGGGGAAGAGCAATGGGGAGGCTGCGGGAGCGGGAAGTAGACCACCCCCTTTTCCCTCTGACAACACACACCACACACACACACACACAGGAGAGAGAGAGAGAGAGGAGAGAGAGGAGAGAGAGGAATCTCTCTCCCGCTTCAGCTGTGGAGGCCTGCTGGCCTGGCCAGCGACCCTCCTCCTCCTCCTCCCGCCTCCCCTGGCTGCCAGGGCTGGCTCTCAGGGGAGCCCCCTCTCTGGGTGCCAGGCTCCAGGCTGGAAGCGGCTGCCTCCGTGGGCATGCAATGTGCCCTCTGGGGTTGGCCAAGTCCCCCCAGCAAGAGAGGTGCCTTGATGGCCCCGGAGGGGGAGAGGGGCCGGCAGGAGAGCAGGAGGAGGAGGAAGAGGAGGAGGTAGGAGAGCACCCCTTCCTCCCGGCGGCCAGCGAAGCCCTGCCTGCTCCTTGCCCACGCAGCGCCCTTCTGCCAGGGGCTCTTTCCCTCCTCCCCCTCCCTCCGATGAGGGGGAGGAAATGCCTTGCCCTTTGCCCACCCTCGACCTAAATCCCCTCCTCAATTTGCTCGATCGTGATCGAGGCCAAAGTTTCTCCATTCCCAGGACCCGGGGTTTTTAAAAAGAAACGGTATTTGCCCCGATTTCAAAGACCCGCGTCGGGGCCATTTACCCCGGAACGGGTGTTGCAAGCCTCGGATTCGCTTTTGTGAGATTCGGGGTGAGTGGAACTCGATTTTTTTGGTAGTGTGAATGAGCCCTACATAGGTTCCCCACGTAGAGTCGCTGGATTTATGGTTAGTATAAAGAAACAGAAGGTGAGCTGTCACTTCCTTTGGGGTGGAGCTAGCAGCCGTAACTCTAAAAAAACTGATGATCTTTGATTCAGTCTCTAAAGAGAGAGGCAGAGGGTGTGCTGTGCTGCTTTTGGGGGGGAGTCATCACGAGGGGGGAAGAACAAGAGAGAAGGATAAAATGTCAGAATCTCCTTCCTTCAGTGATCAGTGAGGATTCTGCCATGAGGGACTGTATGATATATATAGAGATAGATTAGGACAACCTGTATCTAACACCTCAGGGAAAGGCATTCTGGGAAAGAGTTGCTGCCACCATGGGCTATGCTCAGGATGATCATGTATCCGGAGCTGTCAGCTGAGGCAGCAATCAATTCGCACCAGTCAGGGGTTTTATGATGGGGTGATGTTTTACAGATACCCTCTATTCCGGTATCTAAGATCTCTCAGGCAGAAGAGACTATGAACACATGGTGCTTCGTTAGGACTGCTTGATATAGAATCCCCTCCTCTGGTAAGGGGGGTGAGTTGGGAGGAACGATCTGGGTTGAACAGGAAAAAAAGAGGTGTGGGCTGGGGTTTTAAGTGGGGTTTCTCTTTGGAGTTCTTCAGATTCAGCAAAAAGTATTTTACCTTCTCTACACATAAATTTTTGTTTTACAATAGCTGTTGTTGATGATTGGTTTAGGAATACCAGTCTCACAAAAGGACAAGGACGCGTCTGAAGGATTGGGGAAATAAAAGAAGGATGAATTGAGGGTTGGGACAACTCAATCAAAGCAAGGGGATGCATGGAATAGAGCAGGGTAGGCAACTGCGGCCGTGGGCCGGATGCGGCCCAGCAAGGCCTTGGGGGCCGGCCCCCGCCTGGTCCTGCCGCCGATTGCCGCCGGAGCCTTTGGCCTATCAGTAGGAGGCGGGCAGGGGGGCAAGTGGCAGGCCTGGGGAACAAGCGGCGGGCAAGGGTGGCAGTTGTCTATAGAAGCCTCAAAACATGCACTTTATATTAACGTTCAGTGGCTTTGGCGCCGCTTCTTGGCCTCTTAAGATGTGTGAGTCATTATTTAACAGACCACCTCCAAAGTGATCCGACGAAAGCAGCTTTATTTTGGCCTGTCTGTATGGGCCCATAAATGAAGTTTGTCTTTCTGACTTGGGTCTTGGGTCCCATCTCCAATATATCTCATTATGTAGATTCAATACAAATATAAGTACAGTGGTACCTCGGGATACGAAATACCCAGCTTACGAATTTTTCGGGGATACGAATAAATCCCCTAGGGATTTATTGTTTCGGGTTACGAACGTTTTTGGGGGATACGAAAAACTCCGCGGCGGGTGTTTTAAATGGAGCCGCGGCAGAGCCGCGGCTTTTTTCCCATTAGCGGCCTATGGGTTTTCGGCTTCGAAGGCTTTTCGGGTTACGAAATTAGCCGCGAACGATATTAATTTCGTAACCCGAGGCACCACTGTATTCCAAACTCCAAAAAAAAAAAAAATTCACATTTCAAAAATACTTCCAATCCATTTCAAATCAGGGATATTCAAGCTGTACGTAAGTTTAGGACCGTTTCATGTATTGGTACAAAAAGACCTTGCTTTCTGGTATAATTTTAGTTTTTTCACATGTCAGGTTGTTGTTCTACATTCCTTCGTTGACCTGAACAAGAATGTTCTCAATTCCCGTCTTATGACACTTTAAGCAGGGGTAGGCAACCTGCGGCCCGCGGGCCGGATGCGGCCTGGCGAGGCCTTGGGACGGCCCCAGCCTGGTCCTGCCACCATGCCGCCGGGGCCTTTGGGGGGCAATTGTCTATAGAAGCTCCAAAACTGCATTTTATTACATTTTTAAAAAATCAGCAAATTTTTACGTGTCCCATTTAAAAAAAATTTTTGCCTCCATTTAAAAATTTTGTCCTCCATTTGTCCTGGTTTATTTATTATTTAATTTTTTTTAAAAAAATTATTTAAATTATTAATTTTTTGCTTCGGCCCCCCGTTGTCTGAGGGACGGCAGCAACCCGGCCCCCGGCTCAAAAATGTTGCCTAACCCTGGAATAGAGGGACAAACAGCTCTGCGCAGCGAGTAGTGATGGGTGACCATGATGTGAGATCTCACCTAACAGAGGTAACACCATAGCTAACACACGTTGGCACTGCACAAAGGGATGGCAAAGGTGAACCTCCTTGTGAGATCCTTTCACCAAGAAACTCTGCATGAGTAAAGACCCAGATGAAACTAAGGAAGGACTAGTACACAGACAGAGAGGTAGGAAAGAGCATACTGGGAGATCACAACAGAGAGCGATGAAGGGCTTAGAGAAAACCAAAGACGGGATTGAAACAGCGACATGATCAATAAAGCAAAGCTTGTCCAAGGCAGTACTCCACTATTATACGAACTGTAGAATGTGAAAGCATGACCCAGGGGAAGCTAGCCTTAGGTCCAAAACACACTGCAGAAATAACCCACTTTGAGATCACTTTAATTGCCCTGGGTGAATGCTAGGGAGTTCTGGAAACTGTAGTTTTGTTGTGAAACATTTAGCCTTCTCTGTCCAGAGAGTTCTGGTGCCACAATATCTTACAATTCCCTGGATTCCCTAGTACTGAGCTAGAGCAGATAAAGCGGTCTCAAACTGGATTTAAAAGTCAAAAAAAGTAAATGGACACACTAAACCTAGCATATTAGGAGGTAAGCAAGCTAAAATGGACAGTTCTCATACGTGATCAGAGGAGGACTGCAGCCAAGAAACAAGAAGACTAGGAATGGGGAGAGCACAGCGATCAAAGGACTAGACTAGACAAAGCAGTGATGGCGAACCTATGACCCGTGTGTCCGTGCTGACACGCATAGCCATTTGGGGTGACACGTGGCAGCCCCCGGGACAAACCTGCTTTTGGGGGGGCCCTGCCCGCCCCTGCCCAGTTCCCCCCAATTGGGGCCTTTGTCCCGGGCAGCCTCTGGGCCGGCACGTATGTGGCTATTACCGCGGCCGCTAGCGGCTGGCGGCCCCCCACCTCCTCCTCCTCCACGGGCCGTGCCGCGCGCCCTCCACCTCCACCGCTCCTCCTCCACCTCCCCCCAGTGCAGCTGCTGCACAGCCCGCGGCGCTTGCCTGGGCCATGGCTGACCGCAGAGCATGCTCGTCCCTTTTGTGCACTCACGCGCGGGGCTTAAGGGGCAGCGCTCGCTCCTAAGCCTTCTGGCCAATGGCAGACGAGCAGGGGCTGGCCTAGTTTCCAGCCTCAGTCTGCCATTGGCCAGTGTCAGGAGCCTTGGAGGAGGAGGAGGTGGAGGCAAAGGAGGACGGAGGAGGAGGAGGAGGAGGAAGAGGAGGCAAAGGAGGAGGAGGCAGCGGCAGCAAAGGGTAGGTAGGTAGATAGGTAGGTAGGAGGGAGGAAAGAGGGGAGGAGGGGGATTTTGTCCCCAATGGCGGTGCGCGTGCACGTGTTGCTGCCATTGGGGAGGACTTGAGCATACGCGGATTTTGGTATACGCGGGGGGGTCCGGAACAGATCCCCCACGTATACTGAGGGCCCACTGTATATACAACCCAGCCTTGGTTATTTTATTTTATTTTATTTTTAAATATATTCAACCCAGTCTTGGTTATTTTATTTTATTTATTTTTGTTATTAAATAACAAAGTGTCCTCCATTTTGACCATGTCTAAGAAACATGCATTTATATTAACATTTTTTTAAAAATCATTATTTTTTGGCGTGTCCTCCATTTTTCAAAAAATGTGTCCTACATTTGTAAATTATGTTTTTTTGTCAAAGTGACACACCATGCGAGTTATGCTCGATTTTTTGCCGAATTTTGACACACCACACCGAAAAGGTTGCCCATCACTGTCCTAAAGAGTAAAGATAAGCAACTGAGCACTAAAGTTAGGACCATCCAATCCACTGTATTCCCATCACCATGTACGAATGTGAAAGCAGGACAGTGAAGAAAGCGGATAAAAAGAAAGTCAGCTCTCTTGACCTTGGTGCTGGAGAAGAATGCCAAAAAGACAAACAAATGGGTCTTTGAACAGATCAAGCCTGAACTCCCTTGAAGCCAAGATGATCAAATTGAGGCTGTTGTATCTTGACCACATCCTAAGACATGACTCATTGGAAAAGACAATAGTGCTAGGAGATGTAGAAGACAGTAGAAAGAGAAGATGACTGCATGCTGGAGGGCTAGACTCAATTAGGGAGGCCATGGGCCTGGATCTACAAAACCTAAGCAGATAGCGGGGGCTTGGAGATGTCTCATACACAGGGTTGCCGTGAACTGAGGTAGATTCAAGGGTCCAAAACACACTGCGGAAATAAAAAAGAGCATTTTCTCTGAAAACAAAGTAAGAAAGTAACAGTAGTTTTAACAGACCTATACAAAGGTTACTATCATAACTGATATGAGAAAGAGATCTTACCAGAGGAGAAAGCACAGCAATGCCATTGAAATGAATACATGAAATATGTTTGTGCTGAGTAGGTGGGGAAGTTCCTCTCCAGGCTGACTCTCCTTGGATCAGATCAAGCTGTCTCTTGCAGAACATCTCATAGACCTCCATTTCAATTTGGTTGGGCTAAATGGAGAGAGAATGCTTTGTTCGTCAACAAATCCAGAACTGAGACTCAGACTAGCAAAACGCTATACGGCTGCTAGGTTATGTCCTTGCCCTTTCGGTGAACACAACTACTGGTTTACAACTTTCAGTGTTGCCCAAGGGACCGTAGTCTTTTTGTAAAGCTAAGGAAACTATGCAGGAATACCTCGTCCTTTCCAAAGCATTCATAGAAAGGAGATGTTATGTATCAAAAGGATAGACTTGGGATTGCATGTTCCCATGCCATCAGACATTCAGGGACTCATAGTAGGAGTAACTGACCAGGAATAGAGTAGGCCAACAGTTCCCTTGGCATCAGCTGGGCTTTGGTTCCAGGACTCCCCATGGATACCAAAATCCACAGATGCTCAAGTCACATTATATTTAATGGCACAGTAGAACAAAATCCAAGTTTGCTTTTGGGAATTAATGTGTTGGTGTTTTTTTTTTACTACTTTCAATCTATGGGCGGTTGCATCTGTGGATAAAGAATCTGTGGATATGCTGGGATCCATGGCCCAAAATCTCTGGAAGCTGTGGGAAAGTAGCCTGTTCTAGATGCATATATAAATAACAACGGCCACTCTCATGACCTCTCAATCTATATAAGAATCATCCCCCCCGTTTAATAAACTCTTCCCATCCATGTGTCTAGCATGATCTATCCATTTCCCTATGAAACCCTTCTAATACTGTTCAGCTGATCAATGAATAATGGAATCTCATCTGAAAACCTATGGCAGGTTGTCACAACAAGAGAGTTAACTTCATAGAAGGCTCTCATGAATGTTTAAAGCTCAAATTTAGTGTCCATTTACTTCATCCGCACACAACACACAAATGTTCAGCCATTTGGTAAGATCAGCAGATATATATATATATGTATGTATGTATGTATATAACACACACACACACACACACATACGCTATTCCATGGAATAGTGTGTGTGTGTGTGTGTGTGTATAGCTGCTGATCTTACCAAATATATTTATAATAGTCTTATAGATATGATATATATTAGATATATGTATTTAATAGTTTTATGGATATATCTACAATATAAAATAGTTTTATACATATGATAGATATTATATTCTAATTAGATATATGTATATAATAGTTTTATAGATATAATATATGTATAATATAAAATAGTTTTATAGGTATGATATTATATATATATATATATATATATACAATATCATACCTATAAAACTATGTTATATTATAGATATATCTATAAAACTATTATATACATATATCTAATTATACATATATATATAATTATGTATATGTATATAATATAATATATAATATAATTATATATTAATTATATATAATTATATAATATGTATATGTATGTATATAATATAAAATAAAACTATACGTAATTAGGTATAATGGACATATAACTAAAACAATGTTTGAAAGAAGCTTAAGGGGAAGAAAGGCGAGGCCGACTCTGGAGTGACCGGGGGCTGGCTGCCTGGCTCCGGGGGCAGAGTGTCTGAGGGGTGCCTGGTGGCCAGAGAGGGCTGCTGCTGCTGCTGCTGCTGCTGCCCCCGGGAGCCTTGTGGAGGGAGAGGGCCCTTCCTTCCTGCCACTCCGGGCCCGGCCTCGCCTGGCCTCTCGCTGCTCACCTCCTCCGCCCGGCGCCTAGTCTAGTCTCTCTGCCTCCCTCCGCGCCTTGAGGACGAGGCCCCTTCCCTCCGCACTCCGCGGCCTCGGCTTCTGGGAGGAGGAGGAGGAGGAGGCAGGCAGCAGCCGTTGCAGCGGAGGAGGAGGCCCCGTTCCTAGGTTACCACAGTAAAGTAAAGTAAGAACTACGCTTCTCAGAAGGCAAAGGCGCGCCACGGGGCTGGGCAGCCTGCGCTTTGCATGATGGGAGTTGTAGTTCTTCTGCTTGCTGAGGGGTTTCCTCTCTCTCTCTCTCTCTCTCTCTCTATCTATCTCTGCATATGTTTTAACTCAGGAGGAATCATAGATTACCGCACTACACTTTTGACAGCTTCCCTTCCCTTGATCACTGTACTGTACTTCCATTGATGCAGCTTAGAATCGCATTGGCCTTGTTAGCTGCAGCATCACACTGTTCACTCATGTTCAGTTTATGGTCTACTTGGACTCCCAGATCCCTTTCACACGTAGAAGTCTCCTTAAACCAGGTGTCTCCCATGATCCCACATCTGTGCATTTCATTTCTCTGCCCTAAGTGCAGTATCATACATTTCTCCCTGTTTGAAGTTCATTTTGTTAGCTTTGGCCCAGCTTTCTAGTCTATTCAGGCCGTAGCCTTGAGCCAGGGCTGTTAAAGCGGTGCCAAACCGGGTTATTTCTACAGCCTTTGTTCGCTCAGATGTTTTTGGACTCCAACTCCCAGAAGCCCCAGCCAAGCTCGACTAGGCCAGGCATTGTGGGAACTGAAGTCCAAAACACCTGAGAGGCCCAAAGGGCGGGGCTTGAACTAAGCTCCGCCTCAGAACTCAGCCCCGATTTCTATTGGCTGAGGTCGAGGGGGTCGAGGACAGCGATTGGCTGAGCGTTCGGCGCCCTTGCAGGGGATTGTGACCGTTGGCGCTCGGCCTTCATTCTAAGGCGGGCAGCCGCCCGGGCGGTAGCAGCCTCCGCCATGTTCTGCTACTCCGAAGGTTTGTTGGCCGCCTTCTCGGCGCTGCTGTTGGCGGCGCTGGCGCTGAGCCGGAGCGCGGCGCTCTCCTGCCTCTTGGCCGGCGGCTTCTACTTGGCGCTGCGCCTCTTCAGCCTGGAGCCCGTCCCTCCGCAGCGAGCGCAGCTGGTGGTGCAGCCCCGCGGGAACCCCGCCCGCATCGCCCACCGCGGAGCCGGGCACGACGCCCCCGAGAACACGCTGGCCGCCATCAGGCAGGTCGGGAGCCAAACCCAAAAAACAATCCGCTTCGAGACCGCTTTAACTCAAGGCTATAGATAGTTTATATCTATAGGCAGGTTTATAATCGATCTGCGTTATTCCCAATGTAATTGGAATATAAAGCATACCTTCATGTTTAAAGAAAGGCTGGATGGCCATCTGTCAATGGGGACGCTTTGATTGAGAGTTCCTGCATGGCAGAAGAAGGGGCTGGACTGGATCAGGGCCCTTTTGGGGGTCTCTTCCAACTCTATGATTCTACTCTAGGAAGGATAGTGTCTCCTTCCTTGGAGGGCTTTAAACAGAGGCCGGATAGCCATATCATGTCAATGGGGATGCTTTGATTGAGAGTTCCTGCATGGCAGAATGAGTCTGGACTGGATCAGGGCCCTTCTTGGGGTCTCTTCCAACTCTATGATTCTATGTGTTTGTTTATTAAGGCAGCAGAGAACGGCGCAACCGGTGTGGAGATTGACCTCGAGTTCACTGCCGATGGCGTCCCCGTCTTGATGCACGACAGCACCGTGGACAGGACCACGGACGGGACGGGGAACTTACGCGATTTGACCTTCGCTGAGATTAGGCGGTTTAATCCCTCTGCGAAACATAAATTATGGTACGTGAGGAAGGCATAAAACGCGGCCGTTCATGTGGTGAAATGTGGCATTTCTTTCAATGTTTCCTTTCGTCGTCTTGCCACCTTATGAGCCCTGATGCGTTTTGTGGTTGTGTGCCTTCAAGCCTTTTCCAGCTTAAGGCAAACTTAAAGCAAACCCTATCATGTTTTAGGAAGTCAAAGGCTTTCATGACTGGCATCCATAGTTTTTTGTGGGTCTTTTGGGCTATATGGCCATGTTTTAGAAGAGTTTCGTCCTGACGTTTCACCTGCATCTGTGGCTTTGGCATCTTCAGAGAATGCTGATCTGGAAGAGAGTGGATACACACACACACACACTGTGTGATCCTGGGTGAGGAGGAGTAATTCCCATGTTAATCTGTGTATTGTTCCTAGAGGGTATTGACTGTATTGATTGCCTGGCCATCAACAATAGAACAATACACAGATTAACATGGGAATCACTCTTCCTTAACTAGGATGCTATACACATACACACACCCAACTCTCTTCCATGCCAGCATTCTCTGAAGATGCCAGCCACAGATGCTGGCAAAACATCAGGAAGAAACTCTTCTAGAACATGGCCACAGAGCCCGAAAAACCCATAAGATACTATCATGTTTTGTTTTGCTTTTCCAGATTTGTACAGGAAGGATTGCCTTTGCCTCCTTCTGAGGCCAAGAGTGTGACTTATTCAGTGTCAGGCAATGAGTCCTCATGGCCGAGCGGGGATTCGAACCCCAGTCTCCAGAGTCATAGCCCAATGCTCAAACCACTACACTTCACCTATGTGTATTTATATAGGGGGGAAACCCCCCACAGAAGTCATTAAGAACTACCCTCAATGGTGTATAGTACTGTGTTACTGTCTGTGAATACATAGCTAGTCACATTCTCTTTCTGCCTGACAGAAGGTGTAGCAGAAGAGTGTTCCTTCTTGGAGAAAGGGTGGAATACAAATAGTTTCTGCTTACAACCAAATTCATTCTCACTTCCAGTATTATATATAACTATAAGGTGTGCTTTTGCGTCTAAACACATGGCGTTTGGGAGGATATACCACAGGTTGAGTCTTATCTGAAAGTCCAAAATATTCCAAAAACCAAAACTTCTTACAATGGATGGTTGAGATAGTGGCGCCTTTGCTTTCAGTATACACAAACTTTCTTTCATGCTATTAAAAATATGGTATAAAATTACCTTCAGGCTATGTATATAAGGTGTATATAAAACATAAGAGCCAGTACAGACAGGCCAAAATAAAGCTGCTTCGGGTCACTTTGGAGGTGTGCTGTTTAAATGATGCATGCGTCCTAAGAGGCCAGAAGCCACACCA
>NC_056529.1:36500230-36540579 GCF_019175285.1 Sceloporus undulatus | reverse complement strand
GCACAAAACCCTCTGGAGCAGACTTTTGGCAACACAGACAATTGCAGCAGAAGGGTTCCAGGCGTGCTAGCATTTCAGTCTTGGGCCTTACATTCTTATTACAGTCATAGTAGCAGAATATTCTTGCTTAAATAATCACCCTGCCTAGGCAAAAAAAACAGTTTTGCCACATGCAAGACCATTCAAATTTGGATCTATCTTTAAAGGTGGGTGCTGAAAGGAGATACAAGTACTTTTATCTTAAGATGCTACCCAGCCACTACATAAATGGATCATTGTCAATTTAGCCTGCAGTAAATTTCAATTGTATTAGTTTCGTTCCTTTATTTTCTCATCTTTTGCATGATTCCCTTTGTCAATGTAAGTAATGGTTCTGTGTGACCCATGATATTTTAGAAGTATTCTTGTCTTATTAACAGTGTGCTCTGTAATGGATATAGGGTCCCAAATAAAACTGAATAAATCCTAAAACTTCATAATAAATTTGGTGATCTAAAACAATTAATTTCCTCATGGTTACATATTAGATTAAATGATATGCATTCCTTCCGTTTTTACCAGCATTCTCGAGTTGCACCCTGCTTGATTTCCACTCGAGTAAACATCAGGAGTGTCAGTGGATCTCCTCCACTCCAACTCAATCCCACTGGTAATAGTAATAGAGGACACTTCCATTCAGCAACGGGCACAGTCTTCTCGCCTTTTAATCTTCGCTCCTGCTCTGCTATTCCTGATGGTCAAAGAAAACCACACTGCACATTTGAAATGTTCCTGGAAAAAATCGTAATGATAACATTCATCAAAATGCATGCAGGCCTCAAGGCTCCCATGAATTTCCCACTCAGAAAGCTGCTTAACATTCTGGAGTATGTAGTTTGGTGAGGCACCAGCACTCTCTGATTTGAGAATTCCAACGATCATTTCCTTAAATTGCACATCCCAGGAATTCCACAGGATGGACGCATGGGAGGGCAAAGTGATCCCGTAATGGCATGCACTTGTGTAATGCCTTAGAAATTATGGGCTCTCCTTCTTTCAAGGCTGGGTATCCATCTTCAACATTGTTAGTTTTGTCTTACTTGCATGATAGGGGGTGAACTAGATGGGCCTTTGAAGTCCCTTCAACTCAAAGACTTTTAGTATAAAAAGAACCTGATAGAATCGCCAAAAGAATTTTTAATTTCACCTGTATTTTATTTATTACATACTGGCTACTTATCTTTATCTTACGGCAGTTGCTCTTATTGGCATGTTATTACATTCCACTATTCTATGGCGAGGATAGGAACCGCAGTCTTCCAAATGCGATGGGACTCCATTATCTATAGCCCTGACCTTGTCTAAAACTAATTGAGGGCTGATGGAAGTGGATTCTCACAGCTTCTACGCTGCTCTAAAATGCTGAGATGGAACTACAGTGGGCCCTTCCTCCATTTTGGACCCACCCCCCCACCATAAGGGGAAATCCCATTATGCTCGCGCCCATTGTCAAACAATGGGGGTGTTGCTTGGGCATGGCATGCACCATTGTTTGATTGCGTATACTTGACGCCGCAAATTGGTGCGCCTGCATATGACACAGGTGGACTGTACTTAAAAAACTATCCCCCCTGGATAGAAAGCTGAAACTATAGTTTTGTGGGGGAATTGCAAGCTTGTTGAGAAGGAGTTGCCCCTCCTTCCTTCTAGCAAATAGAATAGAAACGCAACTGTTCTGCATGTTTTAGAGAGCCATTTGTTTACATCACGACCCCATTACCTATTCCGTCACACTTCTGGAAACGAGCTTTCTTTGGCAGAGCTTTCATTTCTAGGACATTCCATCCCATTACATCCCTATCACTGAAGTCTCTCTACTTGCTCATACAGAACTGTGCTGGCCCAAAACATGCTAACTACAGTATGTTTTCCTCTTACTCCCCGTTGTGTCTCTTACTATCTGGAGACAATCATCCAAACATAACAGCCATTATGCCCCTTTCTGCTGGATAGCTTTTTCCATCACATCCCAAAAAACAGCCCATTCAACCTGGCTCAGTGTTTATTTTTGTTGTTTCAGAAAGAAGACAGTGGGATTTTCTTAGAGGGTGCGGGTAATACATAGCTTAAGTTTGTTTAAACCTGGGACCATTTGCCCCACCACCCGCCTCAAATTACTCTTGATCTGATGTGGGACTTTATTAATGCCACAACGGAGGCAGAAACATCCACCAGGGTCTTTAGCCAGGTTGAAAGATCTCCACCTAGATCTTCAGTCTACTTAGCCTCTCACCTTCTGCAGTCGCTTTCCTGTTCCCTCTCTTGCTCGGTATTAACCACGACAGCTGTTGAGCCTGCTGCTCTTCACGCTTCTTCCTCAGTTCTTCAAAGCCCAACATTTTCTGTTTTAGATATATTCTTTAAAAAGTGAACACCACACCGCGTTATGTTAATATGATACCTTGAACTCTATATTCCTGTCAATAACTGAACCATCGAAGCTTATAGACAAATCTTAAGGGGGTTGGGCTACAGATGGGCAGGCGGAAGACGTCTTTGGAGGTGTATTCTGCTGACATCGGAGCCTCAGACCGCCCGCCCCGGGGGCGTGTGCACAGGCTTGTATGGGGATTCCCACATGGGGGGCAGTGAAAGCCGCCTCACCTTGGGGCCGTTTCGACCCGCAGTTCCCATCCCGCCGCCTTGCAGGACGCTGCAAGAGCGATGCCAGCTTCCGCAACGGCAGCCAAAACGGGGGGCTTTTTTTTTCTTTGCCGGCTGGCGGACATGCGCAGCTGCGGCGCCACCCCGGGGCCGGAAAGCATAGTGCGGACCAGGCCCCTTTAAACTTTTCCCCCCGCCCTGCTGACCCAAGAACAAAGGTGGTCTCCTGCCAGCTGGTGATCAGCTGGTTTTGGCATCCTTGTCCGCTTGTCCGTTGCTAGTGTCACCAGCACCTGGATGCCTCCTCTCCTTTGGGTCCCGCGCTCTTGCTGAATCTGCCAATGCCCAGCCACAGCTGTCGCCGCTGCCACCGCTGTCCCCATCACATCCCTTGTAATATTGTCAATATTTAAAGTTTTAGCGTTTTTTATTGTTATTAGGTGAAAAATGGCACAGTGAATGTGTGTAGGGTTCGCTTTAAATTCCACAACTTTCCACAATGTAGCCAGCGCAGCTTCCATGTTGTCTCTAGGGTTAGGGTTTCGGGTTAGGGTTAGAGTTCCGAGCATTATCAAATAGAGTGCAGCTATTTGCTGTAGCTTCCACATCTGCATGGCATTCTGACGCTTAATTAGAGCTTCGGTTTGCACACTGCGCATGTTCCAGGATCCCCGACTCATTCTGCGATTGCAGCAGACCCGTACGCTTTTAAATGGCAACTTAAATTAGCTTGTGTAGCAATTCTTGGCTTTACCGGTGCAGAGTTATCTACGGAGCTGCGCAGTTGTGCAGCATATAGAAACGAAAGCGGTGGAAAACGGCACCTTTTTTAATGCCGCTTCTTCCCGCCTTTGGGCGTGGGGCGGCGTGTCATGGCGGCATTCAGGTAAAGGGCGCCGTCTGACGGCTATACCTTTCATTGACGTCATGAACACCCCTTCCTTTTGCCCGTCTGTTTCCCGCCTTAGTTACCACTCAACGGGTCTCCTTTTGGCCAGTTTTACTTCGACAACGTGAGCTTTTTTATTTATCATGATATCATTAATGGTCCAAAACACACTCCAGAAAAATTCCAGTTGAGACTGCTTTAAACTGTTCCTGCTCATTGAGAGGGTATCCTCGGGACACTGTTAGTATATTGTGGTATCAGAGTTTTGGACAGAGAAGGAAATGTTTAGCCAAACCCAGTCCCTGGAATTCCCCTAACCTTGAATCATGGCAGCTAAATGTGATCTCAAACTGGATTATTTTCCAGTGTGTTTTTGACCAATGGCCACAGTACAGCCTGCCATAGAGCGGTTTGTACTCGCACCATCCTCCATGCTCCCTAACCCTAGACGGGACCACGCCGATGGGGCAGTCGTTACTGTGCCATATTATTATTATCAGCAGTTTTATTATTCTGACATCAGATAGTTTTTTCCCGCTTTTATTTTCAAAAAAAAACCCTATTTTAAATCATTGAAATGGCCTCTGGATGCTTAAGCTACCAAAAGTAAAAAGCTTTTAAAGCCACAACACAGTATGTTTGTGCACTATTCCTTTATCTCTTCTCAGAACATTCTGCCCCCAATCTTAAACATTTAACTGGCTTTTAGCGATAAGAAGGCCCCCTCCTAGCTTTAGCTACTAGAGGCAGTAGTTCTGCCTGAAACAAATCTTTTGACCAATAACACAGCATCTCTGTGAAACTGAAAAATATATAGCTTTTCCAGCGCCTCCTCTCCATGAAGTTAATCTGCCGTGATAGTGATAGGAGCACTGATCGAGATCTCTAACTTACCAATACAGCTGCAACAATAACCCAAAAATTCCTCTGAAACAGTTTGGGACTTTTCACAGCTCAGTACAGTGGATTACTTACACTGTTATTCTCTTCACCACTGGTATGTCTTTCCAGTGCTTCTTTTCTTGGTACAAAGACGCCCCCCTACGGATACTTCTGATCGTGCAGCCACTGCTTCTGTTGTACTGGTTTCTTCAGTCATGGTGCACGTCCCATTTCTTCTGATGTTGTATATGTCCGCTCAAAGCCTCTTTTTTATATTTTCCAAGCTATTTTCTTAATATCTGTTCATTTTGTAAGAGGCACATCTGATTGAATATCTGTTGTTCACCTGTGTCTGTAAACAGTAAAGGGAGAAGTGTTTTCTGTATCATATGATTTATTGAGTTCCACAGGCACACACACCTTTTGGCTCTTTGTCCAGCAAGCGATTTGTCCAACACCACTGGCATTTGCTTTGTTTTGAGC
Source organism: Sceloporus undulatus (assembly GCF_019175285.1). NCBI lineage: Eukaryota > Metazoa > Chordata > Lepidosauria > Squamata > Phrynosomatidae > Sceloporus > Sceloporus undulatus. Next base: position 36,535,682 of record NC_056529.1, on the reverse strand, counting down.
CATAATGGACAACTGACCTGAATGAGCTCTTGTTGGGGTTAGAGTCTGAAAGGCAAGGCTGAATATATCTTCATTATTAAGGTCAACTCTCCCTCGATTAGGGGATTTCTGTTTTCTTGTTGACCGGCTGTTGTTGGCACACTGATTCTGTTTGCCAACCATGAATTCATCAAAGGTATCCAAGGAGCTTTGCAAAAAAGCATGACAATGCTAGGTGCAAACAGGAATCAGTTCTGGCACAGGATCAAGATACAGTTTGTTGTCACCAGCATTTTGTTGTAGCCAAGCCTGTTGGCTCTTCGCTTTTCTTTAGGACTTAATTCATAGGAATATACAGGTGTGGTATGACAATATGTCCCAATGAAGAAGTTTGGGCGTCTTCTGTGGCATTTTTGGGACTTCATACTAGGCTCAGGACTGGTATTTGAGTAAGAGCCAGTAAAGCTTCGGAAATGCTACTTGTTCATGTTCAAAGAATGGGGCATCATCTGCATCTGAATCCAAAAACAGGAGGTTGTTCCACATCTCCATGGTATATCTACCTAAGAAAAACTGGATGAGCCACTACACTCAAATTAGTTTTGGGGATTGAAGTATCGGCAGAGAAGTATTAGATTTTAGGAAGCCTTTGACTTATCAGGTTGGCCAAACCATACAATTCTGCCCCTTAATTTTGCCTCTCTCTTTTTGTCACGTCATTTGTTTTAACCAAGTCATTTTCTTTGTTGAATGGCTTTCACTCCACTTCTTCTTGAACTGCTTCGCAAGCTATTGCCTGGTTTGTTCTCTCGACTCTATTCCCTGGCTTTTTTTAACGATGTTTGAAGACTCAATTTTTTTTCCGTAAGGATCTTGGTTTTCGGCTCGGCTTACACCATCTCATGCTCTCTTTCTTTACAGTCTCATTGAAATAGTAGATATTATTTATTGGCTTGGAAAATTCTCCCTCTGGGCAAGTTTCTTTCAGGGAGGGTAGACATGTATTCTTTGGTTTACAAGGAGTATAGGTTTCGTTCTTTCAAGAGAGTCCCCCACCTGAAACACAAAATGTGTATTCTGCTGGCCTAACCTCAGTGCCCTTTCTAGGTTCCCAGATCCGATGGGAAACAGCAGAATTTGGCCAAAACACTGCTGATTGTACTACAAGCATTCAACACTTTTGCGTTCTAAATCCAAAGGGTGTCGTATTCTCTGTATCAGACTGATTAGTACCATTTTGCCTGGAAAATTCTTCATCTATAAGGAACAACAGAAAAAACACAGTAAGCTATGGAGAGTGCTGATTTTACTTTGTGTTGTACAAGCTGACAGTGAAGAAACTGAGGGGAAGAACAGAGGACTCTTTTGGAAATCGATTTCTGGAGGAGAGTTTGAACATCAAAATCACTAAGCTGCACTCCTGACAAACTATTATTTTCGCATATGAACTGCATTTAGTCCACAGAATTAATCTTCCAAAGTAAGCCAACATCTGCCTTGGAAGACCAGATTCAGAAAAAATTATGAGAAACGTAAGGCTCTGCATTTGTGATGTAGACTTGGATGAAATGATTTCTAGACCCATTTCAAAATGGCTTCTGGGCTGTGCCTGGCTACTGGAGTTGCGACTGCCATTGTCGCCTTAGCAATGATTCCATCGCGGCATGAATGGGGGAGGAATCGCATGTCCCTGTTTAGTGCTTTGGACCATCTAGAGGGCTTTCGATTACTATCGACCATGGTATTCCTTCTGGAACGCTGACGGGAGTTGGTATCGGGGGGCACTGCGCTCAGTGGTTTCTGTTCCTACCTCTCGGGCAGGATTCCAGATGGTGAAAGCTGGGGGACTCCTGCTCCGATAAAGAGGAACCTCCTCTGGTTTCCCTCAAGGAGCTATTGTCCCCATGCTATTAACATTTTAACATGAAACCGTTGGGAGAGATCATCCGGAGACCGGGGTGCGGGTGTTCTCAATATGCTGATGGACACCGAAAACATATGTTTCTCTGGTCTCCGACTTGATGCAGTAGTGACTAGGGATGGTATCTCTCCTCTAAATGCCTGTTCTGGCGTCGGTAATGGCTGGATGAGGGAACCAAACTTCTAGTCCTGAATCCAGAGAAAAGGAAAGTTACTAGTGATAGGCTACAGGCCCCGGTAGATGAAATTTCTCCACCGTCCTGAATGGGGCACAATCCCCTGAAGGACTCCGTGTTCGCAGCTTGGATTTGCTTCTGGATCGTCGCTCCAATTGACATCTCAACCGGGATGCTTATGGTTCAGAAGTGCCTGTTATCAGCTTCATCTATATGCCAGCTGCGACCCTATCTGGGCGGGGGGACCTTGAAACTGTGGTACACGCTCTGGTAACCTCTCGATTGGATTCTGTAATTGCGCTCTTACATGGGTGCAACCCTTTGTACCAATCCCGGAAGCTTCAATTAGTGAGACTCTGGCAGCAAAGATTGGTCGCCGGTTGTTCTATCGCTGACCATATAACGCCCATCTTACAGTCTTCATTGGCTGCCATTCGCTTCAGGTGCCATACAAGGTGTTGTACTTACCTATACAGCCCTAAATGGCTTGGCCCAGGTTACTTGGAGGACCGCCTCTCCCCCATATAATCCGCCCGAAAACTCAGGTCAGCTGGGAAGAATTTGCTGAGGGTGACAAACTGCGAGAGATATGCGTCGACCTCGCAAAGGTCTTTTCCCTCTCGCCTTCACAAATTTGGAACACCCTTCCCGATGAGTCCGCTCATCACATCCTGGATCTCTTTAAAACGAGACTCAAGACCTTCTTTTCCGTCCAGCTTTCCCCCATGGTGCCTTGATAGGTGTGGTTCCCCCCGATATGTATCTTATACCATTGATTATCAGCTTCAGCTGGCTTTGATTATGGTTTTTATGGTTTTAATTGCGACTGCATTTTATGTCAAGTTTTAATGTATGTATATATTCATGTTGTTTTTTGATTATTGTATTTTGTATCTTTGTGTGCACCGCTTGATCAGTTTTGGACAAAGCGTTATGTAAATTATTATTATTATTATTATTATTATATTATTATATTATTATTATTATTATTCTTATGTGAAAGAGACAGCGATTCTATTGCCCAGCTTTATCAAAACTCCAGGAAAACAGTTCTTAGTCTCAAAACGGATCTGTATGTTAAACGCACCTCAGCCTATTTGTTTCAGCTGCTAAAAGTATTTGTACTAGGTTTTATCGAAAGATATTGCTTATAGATCTTGCAGGGATTTTACTAATCTCATGCACCTGTATGTATGTATTCTTTTACGGATTTTATTGGAGGGGGGTTGGATTGGTAATGGCTCTTAAGTCAAATACACTAAATGACCTGACTGGTTGTAGAAAGAAATGTATAGCTTTTATCTGCCAAAAAATGGCGCGGGGGTCTTGTAACAGTTGATTTATATTACTCAAATCATCCTTGTTTTCGTACGGTGCGCTGTTAGCATATTGTATGACGACCTTAACTTCCCTGAATTGCTGCGGCATGGTTAAACCTGTGTATAAATCATCGGACGTCTAGAAAAAAGCTAGCCAGTTCCAATATAGTATTTTATTTTGACATGGTTCCACTATTTTTTTTATCTCAAGCCAGAATGGGCTGCCATGGCCCACACCAATAACATGCAAGGCTAGTGACTAGTTTATGTCAGACCTCTATTGTTGACGTTTGGGTCCCATGAGTATAAGATTTCATTTGTATGGTTCAAGTAGGTATGTCCTTTCTTTTACAAAACAAAACATGTATGTCATTAGCTTATGTACAAATGAAGAAAATGGGGAATTCAAGAAAGACATATCTGTATTCTTCTTTTTAAGGCAAGCCAACCAAAACGAGGACCCATCGCACCTTAAGGTTACTAGCGGCACATCTTACTTCATAATCTTCACATCCAGTCCTGGCAGTTTATGCAGACCAAAGAGTCTCAAATAAGGACATAAATCTTGACTGTCACCAACATTTCAGATATGTTCGTCACAATGTCTCTCTTGTGTAGACATTGAGTTCTTGACAGCACGCCTCCCTATTTAAACTATCTTCCTTACAGCTCTACCACGTTTAGATGGACGTTCAAGTAACGGTGTTCTCTAACCATTACACTGCTTAAAAACCATTTAACGTAATGAATTTTTAAGATTCTGTTCGTTTTGTTCTGTACTACCTTTTGAAATAGAATTCTCTTTTCGCCTTACCTTCAACATTTTCCCCAATCTCTTGACTGCGATTCAATAGACTTCTTTTTTTGGGAACTCTGCCGCCCTCACTAAATCCGAGCTTTTTGTCTGTTCTTGTTGCCAGTTCTTTCTTCTCTCAGAAGTCAGCTGTTAAAACATATGATAGGGAGGGCGGAGATAGGAGAAACATTACTTAGTTAGCCTTAGCCACCAAGGTTCTTTCAAGGACCTACGGCCCCATCATACTGGCCTATAAGACATGGGGCGGGACAATGGGATGATCCGGATGCCCTCCCCCGAATCGCTCCGGTTAGCCACGGCCCACTACAAAATTGAAATCGAATGCATTCCTGTTTGGAAATCGAGTGAATCTGTGTCTGCCGGCGAGGTGGCCGCTGCTCACTCAGGATCGTCATTGTGACGTTTGCGGGCATCGGAAAGTGTTCCTCCCCCTCCTCCTTTTTTTAAAGCGCAGGCACCGGGTTAATTTTTTTTTATAAAACTGTGGCTTTGGTCAGATCTGCCCCGTCCATGCAAAGGATGGATTGTCATTGCCTTTTTTTAGCTTTAACAAGCCAACATTTGTAAGCTTTCCCTTTGCTCAAAAAATTGTTTCTTTAAAATGTAACACTGATTTGTAAGTGAGGTTTTTTGCACATTGTAGCTTCCCCCTTCTGCTGACCTTGACCCCTCCCTTTCCTTGCTTACACTTTGCCATTGCCTTCCACTGAGGCTGAGAGAGAGTGACCTCATGGACATCAATTGGGAATAATGGGAAATGCAGCGCCTTATAATAATAATAAATAATACTCCAGGCTAGCAAGGAAACTAGCAAGCACACAGAAATGTCCACCCCCAAAAAATGGCCGCATAAATGGTAAAAAATGTGCCATAAAATGATTCTGCTGCATCCATTTCCCTACATCCCCCAGCCGGGCAATCCTCCTCTTCCTCTTCCTCCTTCTCCTCCTCCATCCACTTTCTCCATTCTCCCCCCACCCCCCGCCCCTATGCCGCCCACGCCCCCCCTTTGCCACCTGTCACCCTAGCATCCACCCTTTGGGCTCTTTCCTCCTCTCTCTCCCCTCCCGATGAGGGGAGGGATGCTCAACCCATGGAATCAATTGGGCAATAAGGGGAAATGCCGTTGCGGCATTCTGACTGTAGCATCCGCATATAACACGAACAATAATATTAATAATACTAATCATAATAAAATCAAATCATTAATTAATAATTCCAGGAGCAAGAGGAAATCAAGCACAAGGACGCACACAGACATGTCACCCCCCAAAAATGCGCAAAAATGGTCAAAAGAGGCTGCTTGAAAAGGGGGGGGGTTGTTGCTTTGATTGGGGTTGAACTGGATGTCCCTTGGGGATCCTTCCAGCCTTGGATTGGAGGGGAAGAGCAATGGGGAGGCTGCGGAGCGGGAAGTTAGACCACCCCCTTTTCCCTCTGGACAACACACACCACACACACACAACACAGGAGAGAGAGAGAGAGAGCTGAGAGAGAGGAGAGAGAGGCAATCTCTCTCCCTGCCTTCAGCTGTGGAGGCCTGCCTGCTGCCTGGCCAGCGAACCCTCCTCCTCCTCCTCCCGCCATCACCCTGGCTCCAGGCTGGCTCTCAGGGAGCCCCCTCTCGGGGTGCCAGGGCGCCAGGCTGGAAAGCGCTGCCTCCGTGGGCATGCAATGTGCCACTTCCTGGGGTTGGCCAAGTCCCCCCAGCAAGAGAGGTGGCCTTGACATGGCCCCGGAGGGAGCATGGGCCAGCAGGGAGCAGGAGGAGGAGGAAGAGTGGAGGAGAGAGCACCTACCTTCCTCCCGGCTCCACTGAAGCCCTGCCTGCCTCCTTGCCCACGCAGCCAGCCCCTTCTGCCAGGGCTCTTCCCCTCCTCCTCCCCTCCCCTCCGATGAGGGACGAATCCTTGGCCCTTTGCCCACCCTCTGACCTAATCCCCTCCCTCAATTTTGCTCGATCCGGGATCGAGGCCAAAGTTCCTCCATTCCCAGGACCCAGGGTTTTTGAAAAAGAAACGGTATGTGCCACCGATTTCAACAAGGACCCGCGCCGAGGGCCATTTACCCCAGGAACGGGTGTGCAAGCCCGGATTCGCTGTGTGAGAGTCGGGGTGAGTCAGGACTCGATTTTTTTGGTAGTAGTAATGAGCCCTACATAGGCATTCCCCACGTAGATCGCCTGGATTTTAATGGTTAGTATAAAGTACAGAAGGTGAGCTGTCACTTCCTTTGGCGGTGGAGCTAGCACCGGTACACGCTAAGAAAACTGATGATCTTTTTGATTTCAGTCTCTAAAGACGAGAGCAGAGGCCCGCCTGTGCTGCTTTTGGGGGGGAGTCATCACCAGAGGGGCAGGAACGAACAAGAGAGAAAGGATAAAATGGGCAGAATCTCCGTCCATTCAGTGATTCAGTGAGGATTCTGCCATGAGGACTGGTATGATATATAATAGAGATAGATAGACAACACCTGTATCTAACACCTCAGGGAAAGGCATTCTGGGAAAGAGTTGCTGCCACCATGGGCTATGCTCAGGATGATCATGTATCCGGAGCTGTCAGCTGAGGCAGCAATCAATTCGCACCAGTCAGGTTTTATGATGGGGTGATGTTTTACAGATACCCTCTATTCCGGTATCTAAGATCTCTCAGGCAGAAGAGACTATGAACACATGGTGCTTCGTAGGACTGCTTGATATAGAATCCCCTCCTCTGGTAAGGGGGGTGAGTTGGGGGAACGATCTCGGTTGAACAGGAAAAAAAGAGGTGTGGGCTGGGGTTTTAAAGTGGGGTTTCTCTTTGGATTTCTTCAGATTCAGCAAAAAGTATTTCTACCTTCTCTACATAAATTTTTGTTTTTTACAATAGCTGTTGTTGATGATTGGTTTAGGAATACAGTCTCACAAAAGGACAAGGACGCGTCTGAAGGAATTGGGGAAATAAAGAAGGATGAATTGAGGGTTGGGACAACTCAATCAAAGCAAGGGGATGCATGGAATAGAGCAGGGTAGGCAACTGCGGCCGTGGCCGGATCGGCCCAGCAAGGCCTTGGGGGCCGGCCCCCGCCTGGTCCTGCCGCCGATTGCCGCCGGAGCCTTTGGCCTATCAGTGAGGAGGCGGGCAAGGGGGGCAAGTGGCAGGCCTGGGAACAAGCGGCGGGCAAGGGTGGCAGTTGTCTATAGAAGCCTCCAAAACATGCACTTTATATTAACGTTCCAGTGGCTTTGGCGCCGCTTCTTGGCCTCTTAAGATGTGTGAGTCATTTTTAACAGACCACCTCCAAAGTGATCCGAAGCAGCTTTATTTTGGCCTGTCGTAGGGCCCATAAATGAAGTTTGTCTTTGACTTGGGTCCTTGGGTCCATCTCCCAATATATCTCATTATGTAGATTCAATACAAATATAAGTACAGTGGTACCTCGGGATACGAAATACCCAGCTTACGAATTTTCGGGGATACGAATAAATCCCCTAGGGATTTATTGTTTCGGGTTACGAACGATTTTCTGGGGGATACGAAAACACTCGCGGCGGGTGTTTTAAATGGAGCCGCGCAGAGCCGCGGCTTTTTTCCCATAGCGGCCTATGGGTTTTCGGCTTCACGAAGGCTTTTCGGGTTACGAAATTAGCCGGAACGAATATTAATTTCGTAACCCGAGGCACCACTGTATTCCAAAACTCCAAAAAAAAAAAAAATTCAATTTCAAAATACTTCCAATCCATTTCAAATCAGGGATATTCAAGCTGTACGTAATTAGGACCGTTCATGTATTTGGTACAAAAAGACCTTGCTTTCTGGTATAATTTTAGTTTTTTCACATGTCAGGTTGTTGTTCTACATTCACTTCGTTGACCTGAACCAAGAACTGTTCTCAATTCCAGTCTTATGACACTTTAAGCAGGGGTAGGCAACCTGCGGCCCGCGGGCCGGATGCGGCCTGGCGAGGCCTTGGGACGGCCCCAGCCTGTCCTGCCACCATGCCGCCGGGGCCTTTGGGGGGCAATTGTCTATAGAAGCTCCAAAACTGCATTTCTATAATACATTTTTAAAAAATCAGCAAATTTTTACGTGTCCCATTTAAAAAACATTTTTGCCTCCATTTAAAAATTTTGTCCTCCATTTGTCCTGGTTATTTATTATTTAATTTTTTTTTAAAAAAATTATTTAAATTATTAATTTTTGGCTTCGGCCCCCCGTTGTCTGGGGACGGGACAGCAACCCGGCCCCCGGCTCAAAAATGTTGCCTAACCCTGGAATAGAGGGACAAACAGCTCTGCGCAGCAGAGTAGTGGATGGGTGACATGATTGAGATCTCACCTAACAGAGGTAACACCATAGCTAACACACGTTGGCACTGCACAAAGGGATGGGCAAAGGTGAACCTCCTTGTGAGATCCTTTCCACCAAGAAACTCTGCATGATATCAAGACCCAGATGAAACTAAAGGAAGGACATAGTACACAGACAGAGAGGTAGGAAAGAGCATACTGGGAGATCACAACAGAGAGCGATGAAGGGCTTAGAGAACAACCAAAGACGGGATTGAAACAGCAGACATGATCAATAAAGCAAAGCTTGTCCAAGGCAGTACTCCACTATTATACGACTGTAGAATAAGTGTAAGCATGACCCAGGGGAAGCTGCCTTAGGTCCAAAACAACTGCAGAAATAACCCACTTTGAGATCACTTTAATTGCCCTGGGTGCATGCTAGGGGTTCTGGAAACTGTAGTTTTTGTTGATAAACATTTAGCCTTCTCTGTCCAGAGAGTTCTGGTGCCACAATATCTTACAATTCCCTGGATTCCCTAGTACTGAGCTAGGCAGATAAAGCGGTCTCAAACTGGATTTAAAAGTCAAAAAAAGTAAATGGACACCTAAACCTAGCATATTAGGGGTAAGCAAGCTAAATGGACAGTTCTCATACCGTGATCAGAGGAGACTGCAGCCAAGAAACAAGAAGACTAGGAATGGGGAGAGCACAGCGATCAAAGGACTAGACTAGACATCAAGCAGTGATGGCGAACCTATGACCCGTGTGTCCGTGCTGACACGCATAGCCAATTGGGGTGACACGTGGGCAGCCCCCGGGACAACCTGCTTTTGGGGGGGCCCTGCCCGCCCCTGCCCAGTTCCCCCCAATTGGGCCTTTGTCCCGGGCAGCCTCTGGGCCGGGCCCGTATGTGTATTACCGCGGCCGCTAGCGGCTGAGCCGGCCCCACCACCTCCTCCTCCTCCACGGCCGTGCCGCGCCGCCCTCCACCTCCACCGCTCCTCCTCCACCTCCCCCCAGTGCAGCTGCTGCACAGGCCCGCGGCGCTGCCTGGGCCATGGCTGACACGCAGAGCATGCTCGTCCCTTTTGTGCACTCACGCGCGGGGCTTAAGGGGCAGCGCTCGCTCCTAAGCCTTCTGGCCAATGGCAGACGAGCCGGGGCTGGCTAGTTTCCAGCCTCAGTCTGCCATTGGCCAGTGTCAGGAGCCTTGGAGGAGGAGGAGGTGGAGGCAAAGGGGAGGAGGAGGAGGAGGAGGCGGAGGAAGAGGAGGCAAGGAGGAGGAGGCAGCGGCAGCAAAAGGGTAGGTAGGTAGATAGGTGGTAGGAGGGAGGAAAGAGGGGAGGAGGGGGATTTTGTCCCCAATGGCGGTGCGCGTGCACGTGTGCTGCCATTGGGGAAATGGGACTTGAGCATACGCGGATTTTGGTATACGCGGGGGGGGTCCGAAACAGATCCCCCACGTATACTGAGGGCCCACTGTATATACAACCCAGCCTTGGTTTTTATTTATTTATTTTGTTATTACATAACAAAGTGTCCTCCATTTTGACCCTTGTAAGAACATGCATTATTTAAACATTTTTTAAAAATCATTATTTTTGGCGTGTCCTCCATTTTCAAAAAATGTTGTCCTACATTTGTAAATTATGTTTTTTTGTCAAAGTGACAACCCATGCGAGTTATGCTCGATTTTTTTCCGAATTTTGACACACCACACCGAAAAGGTTGCCCATCCACTGTCCTAAAGAGTAAAGATAAAGCAACTGAGCACTAAAGTTGGAACATCCAATCCACTGTATTCCCATCACCATTTACGAATGTGAAAGCCGGACAGTGAAGAAAGCGGATAAAAAGAAAGTACAGCTCTCTTGACCTTGGTGGCTGGAGAAGAATGCCAAAAGACAAACAAATGGTCTTTGACCAGATCAAGCCTGAACTCCCTTGAGCCCAAGATGATCAAATGAGGCTGTTGTATCTTGACCACATCCTAAGACATGACTCATTGGAAAGACAATAGTGCTAGGGATGTAGAAGACAGTAGAAAGAGAAGAGACTGCATGCTGGAGGGCTAGACTCAATGGGAGCCATGGGCCTGGATCTACAAAACCTAAGCAGATAGCGGGGCTTGGGATGTCTCATACACAGGGTTGCCGTGAACTGAGGTGATTCAAGGGTCCAAAAAACACACTGCGGAAATAAAAAAGAGCATTTCTCTGAAAACAAATTAGAGTAACAGTAGTTTTAACAGACCTATACAAAGTTACTATCATAACTGATTGATGGAAAGGAGATCTTCCCAGAGGAGAAAGCACACGCAATGCCATGAAATGAATACATGAATATGTTGTGCGAGTAGGTGGGATTTCCTTTCCAGGGTGACTCTCCTTGGATCAGATCAAGCTGTCTCTTGCAAACATCCATAGACCTCCATTTCAATTTGGTTGGGCTAAATGGAGAGAGAATGCTTTGTTCGTCAACAAATCCAGAACGCGGACTCAGACTAGCAAAACGCTATACGGCTGCTAGGTTATGTCCTTGCCCTTTCGGTGAACAACAACTACTGGTTTACAACTTCCAGTGTCAGGGTTGCCCAAGGGACCGTAGTCTTTTTGTAAAGCTAAGGAAACTATGCAGGAATACCTCGTCCTTTCCAAAGCATTCATAGAAAGGAGATGTTATATTCACAAGGATGACTTGGGATTGCATGTTCCCATGCCATCGCCCTTCAGGGACTATAGTAGGAGTAACTGACCAGGAATAGAGTAGGCCAAACAGTTCCTTGGCATCGCTGGGCTTTGGTTCCAGGACTCCCCCATGGATACCAAAATCCACAGATGCTCAACAGTCACATTATATTTTAATGGCCACGATAGAACAAAATCCAAGTTTGCTTTTGGGAATTATGTGTTGGTGTTTTTTTTTTACTACTTTCAATCTATGGGCGGGTTGCATCTGTGGATAAAGATCTGTGGATATGCTGGGATCCATGGCCCAAATCTCTGGAAGTGTGGAAAGTGCCTGTTTCTGATGCCTATATAATAACACGGCCACTCTCATTGACCTCTCCATCTATAATAGAATCTCCCCCCCTTTAATCAACTTCCCATCCATGTGTTAGCATGCTCTATCCATTTCCCTCTGAAACCTTCTAATACTGTTCAGCTGATCATGAAATAATGGAATCTCATCTGAAAAACCTCTGGCAGGTTGTCACACAAGGAGTTAACTTCATAGAAGGCTCTCATGGAATGTGTTTAAGCTCAAATTTAGTGTCCATTTACTTCATCCGCCTCACAACACACAATGTTCAGCCCTTTGGTAAGATCAGCAAGCTATATATATATATGTTGTATGTATATAACACACAACACCCACACATACGCTATTCCATGGAATAGTGTGTGTGTGTGTGTGTGTGTGTGTGTGTATAGCTTCTGATCTACCAAATTTATTTTTCTAATGTTCTTATAGATATGATATATAATTAGATATATGTATTTATAGTTTTATGGTATATCTACAATATAAAATAGTTTTATACATATGATCGATATTATATTCTAATTGTATATTGTATATAATAGTTTTTATAGATATAATATATGTATAACTAAAATGTTTTATAGGTATGATCTTATATATTATACAATATCATACCTATTAAAAACATTGTTTATTATAGATATATCTATAAAACTTTCTACATATATCTAATTATACATATATATAATTGTATATGTATATAATATAATTATCTAATATAATTATATATTAATTATATATAATTATATATATGTATATGTATGATATAATATAAAATAAAACATACGTAATTAGGTATAATGGACATATAACTAACACATGTTTTTGAAAGAGCTTAAGGGGAAGAAAGGCCGAGGCCGACTCTGGAGTGACCAGGGGGCTGGCTGACTGGCACCGGGGGCAGAGTTTTGAGGGGTGCCTGGTGGCCAGGAGGGCTGTGCTGCTGCTGCTGCTGCTGGGCTGCTGCTTGCCCCCGGGAGCCTTGTGGAGGGGAGGCCCTTCCTTCCTGCCACTCCGGGCCCGGCTCGCCGGCCTCTCGCTGCTCACCTCCTCCGCCCGGCGCCTGTCTAGTCTCTCTGCTCCCTCGCGCCTTGAAGGACGAGGCCCCTTCCCTCCGCACTCCGCGGCCTCGGCTTCTGGGAGGAGGAGGAGGAGGCAGGGGCAGCAGCCGTTGCCGCGGAGGAGGAGGCCCCGTTCCTAGGTTACCACAGTAAAGTAAAGTAAGAACTACGCTTCTCAGAAGGCAAAGGCGCGCCCACGGGGCTGGGCGCCTGCGCTTTGCATGATGGGGTTGTAGTTCTTCTGCATGCTGAGGGTTCCTCTTCTCTCCTTCTCTTCTCTCTCTCTCTATCTCTGCATATGTTTTAACTCGAGGGATCATAGATTACCGCACTACACTTTTGACAGCTTCCCTTCCCTTGCTCACTGTACTGTACTTCCATTGATGCAGCTTAGAATCGCATTGGCTCTGTTAGCTGCAGCATCACACTGTTCACTCATGTTCAGTTTTGGTCTACTTGGACTCCCGATCCCTTTCACACGTGAAGTCTCCTTAAACCAGGTGTCTCCCTGATCCCACATCTGTGCATTTCATTCTCTGCCCTAAGTGCAGCGCTGTATCATACATTTCTCCTGTTTGAAGTTCATTGTTAGCTTTGGCCCAGGCTTTCTAGTCTATTCAGGCCGTAGCCTTGAGCCAGGGCTGTTAAAGCGGTGCCAAACCGGTTATTTTACCGCCTTTGTTCGCTCAATGTTTTTGGACTCCAACTCCCAGAGCCCCAGCCAAGCTCTCACTGGGCCAGGCATGTGGGAACTGAAGTCCAAAAACACCTGAGAGGGCCCAAAGGGCTGGGGCTTGAACTAAGCTCCGCCTCACGAACTCGCCCCGATTTCTATTGGCTGAGGTCGCGGGGGTCGAGGACCGCGATTGGCTGAGCGTTCGGCCCGCCCTTGCAGGGATTGTGACCGTGGCGCTCGGCCTCATTCTAAGGCGGGCAGCCGCCCGGGCGGTAGCAACCCTCGCCATGTTCTGCTACTCCGAAGGTTTGTTGGCCGCCTTCTCCGGCGCTGCTGTTGGCCGGCGCTGGCGCTGAGCCGGCGCGCGGCGCTCTCCTGCCTCTTGGCCGGCGGCTTCTACTTGGCGCTGCGCCTCTTCAGCCTGGAGCCCGTCCCTCCGCAGCGAGCGCAGTCTGGTGGTGCGCCCCGCGGGAACCCCCGCCCGCCATCGCCCACCGCGGAAGCCGGGCACGACGCCCCCGAACACGCTGGCCGCCATCAGGCAGGTCGGGGAGCCAAACCCAAAAAACCAACCGCTTCGAGGACGCTCTTAACTCAAGGCTATAGATAGTTTATATCTATAGGCAGGTTTATAATCGTCTGCGTTATTCCCATGTAATTGGAATATAAACAGCATCACCTTCATGTTTAAAGAAAGGCTGGATGGCCACATCTGTCCATGGGGACGCTTTGATTGAGAGTTCCTGCATGGCCAGAAGAAAGGGGCTGGACTGGATCAGGGCCCTTTTGGGGGTCTCTTCCAACTCTAATTCTACTCAGGAAGGATAGTGTCTTCCTCCTTGGAGGGCTTTAAACAGAGGCCGGATAGCCATATCATGTCAATGGGGATGCTTTGATTGAGAAGTTCCTGCTGGCAGACATGAGTCTGGACTGGATCAGGGCCCTTCTTGGGGTCTCTTCCAACTCTACTGATTCTATGTGTTTGTTTATTAAGGCAGCAGAGAAACGGCGGCAACCGGTGTGGAGATTGACCCTCGAGTCACTGCCGTGGCGTTCCCCGTCTTGATGCACGGACAGCACCGTGGACAGGACCACGGACGGGACGGGGAACTTACGCGATTTGGACCTTCGCTGAGATTAGGCGGTTTAATCCCTCTGCGAAACATAAACTTATGGTACGTGAGGAAGGCATAAAACGCGGCCGTTCATGTGGTGAAACTGTGCACTTTCTTTCAATGTTTCCTTTCGTCGTCTTGCCACCTTATGAGCCCTGATGCGTTTTTGTGGTTGTGTGGCCTTCAAGCCTTTTCCAGCTTAAGGCAAAACTTAAAGCAAACCCTATCATGTTTTGGAAGTCACAGGCTTTCATGACTGGCATCCATAGTTTTTTGTGGGTCTTTTGGGCTATATGGCCATGTTTTAGAAGAGTTTCGTCCTGACGTTTCACCTGCATCTGTGGCTTGGCATCTTCCAGAATGCTGATCCTGGGAAGAGATGGATACACACACACACACACACTGTGTGATCCGGGTGAGGAGGAGTAATTCCCATGTTAATCTGTGTATGTTCCTAGAGGGTATTGACTGTATTGATTGCCTGGCCATCAACAATAGAACAATACACAGATTAACATGGGAATCACTCTTCCTTACTAGGTGCTATACACATACACACACCCAACTCTCTCCACCCAGCATTCTCTTGAAGATGCCAGCCACAGATGCTGCCAAACATCAGGAAGAAACTCTTCTAGAACCATGGCCACAGAGCCCGAAAAACCCATAAGATACTATCAGTTTGTTTTGCTTTTCCAGATTTGTACAGGAAGGATTGCCTTTGCCTCCTTCTGAGGCAAGAGTGTGACTTATTCACGTTGTCAGGCAATGAGTCCTCATGGCCGAGCGGGGATTCAACCCCCAGTCTCCAGAGTCATTAGCCCAATGCTCAAACCACTACACTCACCTATGTGTATTATATAGGGGGGAAACCCCCCCCAGAAGTCATTAAGAACTACCCTCAATGGTGTATAGTACTGTGTTACTGTCTGTGAATACATAGCTAGTCCACATTCTCTTTCTGCCTGACGAAAGGTGTAGCAGGAAGAGTGTTCTTCTTGGAGAAAGGTGGAATATACAAATAGTTTCTTGCTTACACCAATTCATTCTCACTTCCAGTATTATATAATACTCTAAGGTGTGCTTTTGCGTCTCTAAACACATGGCGTTTGGGAGGATATTACCACAGGTTGAGTCTTATCTGAAAGTCCAAAATATTCCAAAAAAACCAAAACTTCTTACAATGATGGTTAAGATGTGGACGCCTTTTGCTTTCAGTATAAACAAACTTCTTTCATGCTATTAAAAATATGGTATAAAATTAACTTCAGGCTAGTATATAAGGTGTATATAAAACATTAAGAGCCAGTACCAGCCAGCCAAAATAAAGCTGCTTCGGGTCACTTTGGAGGTGTGCTGTTTAAATGATGGCATGCGTCCTAAGAGGCCAGAAAGCCACACAAAGCCACGTTCCAGTGGCTTTGGCGCGCTTCTGGCCTCTTAAGATGTGTGAGTCATTTAAACACGCACACCTCCCAAAGTGACCCGAAGCAGCTTTATTTTGGCCTGTCTGTATGGGGCCATAATGAAGTTGTCTTTAGACTTGGGTCTTAGGGTCCCATCTCCAATATATCTCATTATGTAGATAAATACAAATATAAGTATTCCAAACTCCAAAAAAAAAATCAATTTCAAAAATACTTCCAATACCATTTCAAATCAGGGATATTCAAAGCTGTACGTAGTTAGACAGTCATGATTGGTACAAAAAGACCCTTCTCTTTCTGGTATAATTTAGTTTTTCACATGTCAGGTTGCTTGTTCATACATTCACTTCTTGACCTGAACAAGAAATGTTTCTCACTTCCAGTCTAGACACTTTAAAGCAGGGGTAGGCAACCTGCGGGCCCGCGGGCCGGATGCGGCCCGGCGAGGCCTGGGACCGGCCCCAGCCTGGTCCTGCCACCAATTGCCGCCGGGGCCGTTGGGGGGCAATTGTCTATAGAAGCCTCAGAAAGAAACCATGCCATTAATAACATTTTTTTCAAAAAATCAGCAATTTTTTCGCAGTTCTACCAGTTTTTTTAACAAAAATGTCTTCCATTAAAAACCTACATTTGTCCTACACATTTTTCTGGTCTATTATATATTATTTTTTTGTTTAACTTATTAATTATTTTTTTTGGCTTCGGCCCCCCAGTTGTCTGAGGAACAGCAACCCGGCCCCCGGCTCAAAAAGATTGCCTACCCCTGCTTTAAAGTCTAAGCAATGTCTTGTGTCAAGTACCTTAAGTGTCCTTAAGGTACTTGAAGTATATTTTTAGATTGAGATTCATGGAAGTATTTGCACTTCTTCTGAATAGGACATTTTCTTGTTGCAACGCTCACTGCTGAAATGTTCTCTCCCCCCCCCCCCCCTGTACAGGAGGGATTATCGTGGAGAGAAAATACCAACCCTGAAAGAAGCTGTTTTGGAAAGTATGCATTATGACCTTATCATCTACTTTGATGTTAAAGGCCATGCAGATCAGGTACCCTTTTGTCACCGTGTGCTAAAGCCTCACATACTTGGGGGAAACACATGGCAGAGGACTTTCACTTGACTCTCTGTACAAGATGGAGATCTTTCTTGAACAATATTTGATGCGTTTCTTGTGTTGCTTCTTTTCAGCCTTTGTTGGGGCCACTGAGCATCATAAGTGATACTTATGTCATTCATTATATTTTATGACAATACAGTAATAGATAATTCAAAGCAATGTGTGAAAAAGTAATTAAAAAAACTCCAAATGCATATTATATTCTCTTACATGTAGGGATGGTGGAAATTGATATCCACTTTCTCTGTTCCAAAACTTGATAACCTTAAGCTTGATTCATAGTAGATCACATGGAGATATAGAATTGCTTTATATAGAGACGTGTGGTTTATTGAATCTAGCACCATTTGCTCTAAAAGACAGTACAGTAGTTCACTGCCAAACCAAGATCAGGCCTACTACCTGAAATAATTTTAAGGGGTAATGTCAAGAGTTGATTCATGCACTGAAAACCATGTACTCCACTATCAAACTACAGGTCCTTCTTTAAATCTGTCTCTCCAGTTTAACTTAGGGTGCATGTCTAAAAGCATGTTTTCCACTAAACTACAGCCCCACACAGACAGGCCAAAATAAAGCTGCTTCAGGTCACTTTGGAGGTATGCTGTTTAAATGATGCATGTGTACCAAGAGTCCAGAAGCCGTGCCAAAGCCATGATCCAGTCTTAAGGACTGGAGCTCAGCTTTGGTGCAGCTTCCGGACTCTTAGGACGCATGCATAATTTAAACAGCGGCGCGTTAGAGACCGCCCCTTTGGGGCGGCCTGTAGGCACACCTTTCCCCGCCGGATTGGGGGCTCAGCGGCCAGAGCGGCAGCCGCTGAAGCCCCGATCCGCCGCTTTCCGGGCTGAGGGGAAGCGGCAAAAGGCCCCTTCCCCGCAGCCTGGAAAGGGGTGTCCTTGGGGCTTCAAGCCCCAAGGACACCCTGCGGGGGCGGGGAGAAAGAGAAAGGGGCCATTTGGCCCCTTTCTCCTTTGGTCCGCTGGGCGCAGCCGTCTAAAGGTTGTGCCCTGCGGACCAAACCAGGAAGGAGCTCCGAAACGGAGCTCCTTCCGGGGTCACGGAAAGGGCGCCCTAGGCGCCCTGCCGCGACCCCAATATGTCACAACCGCGCGGCCTTGTTTGGAGGCGGCGCGGCCGTGACGTATCGATGATGGCGGCCGTGTGGAATGGTCGCCTCCATTTTGTGCGCGCACAGCGTGCACTAGGGTTAGGGCGGTGCAGAAGCACCGCACCGCCTTAACCCTAGTACGCGCTCCGCACGTACTTTTAAGCCCGTGTGTAACGGGCCAGCATGCCTCCAAAGTGACCCGAAGCAGCTTTAGTTTGGCCTGTCTGTATGGGGCCTACATTAGCGTTTTCAGCTCCACCCTCCTGGCCTGGTGTGCTGTGTTTCCCAAGCTACTCATTTTTGACTTGTTGCACATATTGTAAGCGAGCAGCTTGAGTTAACAGACATCCTCTAAAGTAGAGAGACTATCACACAGACTTTAAATCCACTATTAAAACTAGAGAATAGCACCTTTGGAAATACTTATTGTACAATGTCGCCTCTGTTTTGTTGTTGCTTTGAGGCATTATTAGGGCATTCCTTTTAATTGATGGGGAAAACACGTCAATAAGCTCACAACCGTGCTGTTGTACCATTAGTCCTCAGGTGTGAAATGTTGCTGCTATGGCAGTTCTGATATTGGTGGTTATGTACGTAAACAGGAAGCCGCATATGGTGCGCCTGCGTATGGAGTGGGCGCACTGTATTAATATATCTCTTGAACTGTGTTAAAAATAAAAACCCAAAAGGCATGCAGGATAGGTCCTATGAGAGTAAGGTGAAATTAAAGGGGAGTGCAGAAGAGAGTGCAAGGGAATGTCAATGGCAGAAATAGCTTCAGTCATCAATAACAAATGCCCCCATTTCATTCACTGATGCGACTGTGGCAAGAGCAGAGCTTGTGTGATAATGTCCTGCAAATGCTTGCAGTAGCTGTGTATCAAAATAAGGAGTGTAAAGCAGGTACAGTGCACCCACATTATACGCAAGTGCGTTTTACGTGGATTCCAGCATACGCTGGAAGCCACAACAGAAGTGAGGGAGGCGCGCAAGAGAAGGAAACAATGGCGTGCGCTCCTGCGGCATACTGCCGCCGCTGCGGGCATGAGCCCCGTTCATTTGAATGGGGCTTGAGCATCTGCGTTTTTTCCTTTACGCGGGAGGATCCAGAACGGATCCCCCGTGTAAGGGAAGGGCAAACTGTATATATTCCTTTCTATCTTCATTCTAACA
This sequence comes from Sceloporus undulatus, assembly GCF_019175285.1. NCBI lineage: Eukaryota > Metazoa > Chordata > Lepidosauria > Squamata > Phrynosomatidae > Sceloporus > Sceloporus undulatus. The sequence goes on along the minus strand of NC_056529.1, from coordinate 36,516,476 downwards.
CTTACATTCATTTTTCAGTGCTTTACAGATCTTTCATGTAACTTATTTTGTGACAGGCAGTTACAGCTCTAAAACATCTTTACCTGGAATATCCTCGGCTGTACAATACTAGTGTCGTCTGCTCTTTCATGCCAGATGTTGTCTATAAGGTAAAGTTTCCATTTGGAATTGTATCATTACTTAATATTTGGTGAAGATTTTTACTTGGACAGTTTCAGTGTTGCATACGAACATAAGTAGTATCTGTTACATATATGGATGCAGGGGAAGGTGGGCAATATATTATACTTAATTAGCCTTCAGCGTGTAATGACTTCCAGGTGACTTCTGGTGTTACTTTAACACTAGAAAATTTGGGAGACTGCTTTTCTCCATTTTTCGGTGCCAAAGAGGTAACTTTTATTTGAAGGCATTCAACTATTCACAAGTCTTCAATATGTTTATCTCTCTCCCTTGAAGAGAAACATTCAGATCATTCTTACGAGTGAAAATGTCAGCAATGTAAACCAGCATTTTAGTGACTGGTTTGCTGTGATTCCAATGCCGAAACCAGATCACATCCATGCTCCTCCAAAAGAACTTTTGGCCTGTTACAGACAGCCAAAATAAAGCTGCTTTGAGTCACAGTGGAGGTATGGTGTTTCAATGATGTATGTGTCCTAAGAATCCAGAAGCCACACCAAAGCCACGCTCTGGTCCTTATGGATGGAGTGTGGCTTTGGTGCGACTTCTGGACTCTAAGGACACATGCATCATTGAAACACCATACCTCCACTGTGACTCGAAGCAGCTTTATTTTGGCTGTCTGTAACAGCCCTTTGATTTCCTGCTGAGGTTCAGATTAAAGCTTGTCCTCATGACAATCAACAGACGAAAAGAAAACTGAATATTCACTGCCCAGATTCTCACAAACTAGTTTGAAGATGAGATGGTTCAAAGCATGCCCCCTGATCCAGTTGATGATCTTCAGTATTAAAGATTTTCTTCAAATTTAAGGGCAATGTTTTTTATGTCAAAGCATGCTGCTGAAGAAAACAATTGGTAATTTGCAAGTCTGGAATCTTCTTTTTCATCAATACAGAAATACCAGATTCATTTCTAAGCATTGTACATGTCCCATCAGTGCACAGAACCACCTACTACCACTTCTCAAAGCACACTGTCATCTGGCAGGGTGATGACTCATAACTCACTCGTTACTCAAGCACATGAGCTTCTCTTTGTCTCACCTCCTGAAATTCCCTCTCACACCCCCTGGGGATGCGGGCACCCAGATTAAGAACCCTGCCTTAGATTGTTGGGTATGCAGACATGCGGAGTCTAATATACACACATGCAAAGTTGATGCATGTAGGCAGAAACGCCTAGCAGATGGTCTCTGGGAAGAGTTTGACTCCAAGCTGCACAGGAAAAATCCTCCCACGCAGACTGCTGCTTCTCTTGGAGAATGAATTGCAGGACAGCGAGAGTCACTCAATGAGCGTTTTAATCTTGTTCCAAAGTATAGACGAAGGTATACAGAGTATCAGACAGCTCTGTCTTGAATACTCACAGTGCTATACAGACAATCAAAGTGCTTTGCCAACCGCCAACAACCAACAATGGAGATTCTGTCCCTCTCCCTTATATAGGTAGTCCTCTTGGAGTCATATGCCAGCCATGACTTGCACTATTGAAACCTGGCTAGTTTCATCCCCAGTGTATGTTGCATCAGCCTACCCATGATGTACAGCTCACCACTTGAACTATGGCGGGTTATAGACCGCCGCTTTGAGGCGGTCTGCCGCCGCCGTCATTTGCTCCGTAAGGGAGCCGTCGCAGTCACACCGCGCGGCTCCCTTGCGGAGCAAAAAAGAAGTTCCAAAATGGAGCTTCTTTCTGCGGCACCCTAATGACGTTGCAGGGCGCCGCTGGCACACTCGCAATGTCATTAGCACCGCGACACGTCTGGACGCTATGCCTCTGATACGTAAACATGGCAGCCCCCATGTGGAAGGGGCGCCGCCATGTTGTACGTATGGAATACGTACTAGGGTTAGGGGGGTGCGGAAGCACCGCCCCTTCCTAACCCTAATACGTATTCCATACGTATTTTTTGGCGGTTTGTAACCTGCCTTTATGAACTCAGTTCTTGTTGCCTCCGTTCTTGTAGTGGCCACATCCATGCCATTTTCTAGATCAGGTTGCTTTGTGTCCTGACGCCTTTGTCCTTCTGAATCTAAAGCTGATCTTCTTATGAGACCTGATAAGGTGCTAAATGCTGGAGTCATTTTGTTACCAGTCAGGCTTCCTAGGGCTTGGAAGCATAACTAGTTAAATTGTTTAACATGCTTTTGGTCACTTTTAGTCACTTTCAATCCCTTTTTTAATTTTCTAAACCAGTCAAATTGATTTTATGATATGACATCCTAGGCAGGGATGGGATATAAATATTTTAATAAATATTAGAGTCAAGATTGAAATCGCAAATGTCATTTCCAACACAGCATCTGAGTTTTAGACAAGATGTATTATTTATCCTAGTTTATTTCCTTTGTCTTTTAGATGAGACAAGCTGATAGGAATGTTATAACTGCTCTAACTCACAGACCATGGAGCTTTAGTCACTTTGGAGATGGGAAGCCTCGCTATGAATCCTTTTGGAAACACTATCTCATGATGGCATTGGATGTTGTTTTAGACTGGAGCATGCACAATTTTCTATGGCAATTATGTGGAGTTTCAGTTTTTCTGATACAGAAAAATTATGTTTCACAGTAAGTAGAAACCTTGACCTCAGATAATACAACTTTCAAAGGGTTGGGAGAAGAGTGTAGCCATACCTCAGAGTGGGTCTTTACAGAGATACCAAAACAGTGTATTTCAATCATAGGATTTATACTGAGCTATTGTAAAAAGTATGTGGCTGTTTTACTCAAGGATGTGTTTAAATACCTTTTCATGTTTATAAGTACTATAAATGTTTCATTGTTCCTCTAATATCCTCTAAGTCAGTGCTAGTCAAAAGTGTGGCCCATGGACCAATGCTGATCCCTGAGGCATCAGCTGCCAGTCCCTCAAGTTTCTAGGAGAGAAACAATGTGCCCAATTATAGTGCCAGTGCCTGGCATTCTGAGGGAAAGGACAAGTTTTTTACCTGTAACTGTAGTTCTTAAAGCGGTCATCAGTGAACTCACACACTTGGGTTTTCTGAGCCTTCATTAGTGCTTCGGGTTACTTTGGAGGTATGCTGTTTAAATGATGCATGCATCCTAAGAATCCAGAGGCCAGGCCAAAGCCACACTCCAGGCCTTAGGACTAGAGTGTGGCGTTGGAATGGCTTCCGGACTCTTAGGACGCATGCATAATTTAAACAGCATACCTCCAAAGTGACCCGAAGCAGCTTTATTTTGGCCTGCCTGTATGGGGCCTTTGTGTTTTATTTTAGTCACAATGTAGTCATCTTCTCACATCATTTTTTCTTGTCTCCTTTAGGGAGTATGTGCAACAGTGGTCATCTAAAGGAATTCAAGTTGTTGCTTGGACAGTGAACACATTTGCTGAAAAAATTTACTATGAAAACGTTCTCCAATGCAGCTATATCACTGATAGCTTAGTAGAGGACTGTGACCCTCACTATTAGTTCTGGCCTTACTGGATCCTTCTGTGTTTGCTTTATTAGGCAGACTGAAGTTCAAAAGCACTGGAACATCTAGGATTCATATGATCAAAGATGCACTGAAATTCTTGAGATGGAATTATTACATCAGATTGCATCAGATTGTGTCCTTCCATCATGGATTAAGATTTTAACATTACAATAATTTCTAATCTTTAAAAAAAATGGAAAATCTTGAAAAGATATAGCTGTAAGGCCTAAAGAACCCCCCCCCCCCAATATATATTGAGTTATAGACTTGGGACAATATGTGTGCTGGATCTTCAGGGGATTTACACTTAGCCCAGAAAAGCAGCTTGAAAACAGCTTGATACTTGGCTTTCACAAATCACTGATGTAACTTGAAACACATTAATTAGTTGGTGCTTAGTAAAGGAACAGTAAGGAAGGGGGACACTTTATACTCCTGTAAGACAGAAACAGCTACAACCAGATTGTATCTTCTCCCACCTTGATGAGGCTGCAGTTGTCAAGGAAAACAAAACTATACTACTATGCAATGAGAAACAGCACAAAACCCAAGGTTTGTGATACAGATCTAGCACATTTTGAAACAGCATGCAAAGGGGTCTTGCAGGACCTTTGAGACTAACTGAAAGGCAGAAATTGATAGTAGACTTGAGCCTACATGAGGAAAAAAAAGCTCATGCTACCAACTTCTTTCAGTTAGTCTCAAAGGTGCTGCAAGATCTCTTTGCGTATCGATTTTCCAGACTCACACAGCTATGTCTTTGAATTTTTAACTAGGTTTGTAAAGACTGTATTGTACCCAGGTTTGTGCCTTTTACCTTGCATAAAGGGCATTATGATATGTGCAGTTCCACTTGATTTCAAAGAAGCCACTCCTCTGGATGTGCAGGTCTGTGATTCAGGGTGACCTAAAGCTTATTGTGGAGTGCATACAAACCATACCTTACCGTTTCCCACATTGTTTGTCTATATGATTTATAGCCACGCGCAATGGAGTGTCCTGCCCTGCAAGAAAGTGTTGAGTGGGGCATGTTTCAATATACTGTCATAAAGGACACCCTTCAGGAGATGTTGGTGTTAATGTTGGTTTCAAAGCATATTATGGTGAGTGTACATCCAGTTTCTTGTAATTTCCATCAGGGTCATTATGCATTAAAATACCACAATGGTCTCGGTGGAACAGAATTATTAGTCAGATCAGACAATCTCATCCACTGATAAAGATATGATATGTTCTAATTAACATCTTGAGATGGAGGAGCATTTCAATGCTGGTCTCTCATTAAGTGTCATAAATAAGCTTTATTTTGAACTTTTACATGAATAAGGAACTGGGCACAGAGAAAGTAACTGGCTTCTGCATTGCTCAGTTTTTGTTGTTTACAAGACATGTGGGTACTTTGGGAACAGAGGATGGGCCAGCTGGCAACCAAAAATGCTACTACTGTTGTACAGAAAAATAAAAGCATCCTCATCAGCTGATTTAAAGTATGCAGCTGCAAAGTCAGAGTTGCCACATTTGTTTTGTGCATGATGTGATTGTTACTCATTATCCTTTCCCCCGCCCACAACTGAATAGCAATCAAGAAATACATAATCAGACCTACATTTCTTATAAATTGCTGTTTAATTTTAAAAAAATCTCACTAGAACAGCAAAAATAAAGCAAGTCAGGTAGATTGTAACAAACATTTGCAGAGCAAGCCTTGGCAATTCTCAAAAGGGAAGTTACAATAATCCACAATAAGAATTCTGTTGAAAATGTGTCTTTATCTCACCTACAAATCAAGCACTTTAGGAAAAGTAATTTTTGGTTTGGTGATGAGCTTCATCCTGTCATCAGTCTGTATTTTCAAAAATAAAGCAAAACTGCGTCAAGTTAAAGTGCCATTTTTGATTCAAAAAAGGTTGGGTTATTTTTCCATTTAATGTCTGAAGTTGTATAGATCCTGTTAGTGCAAATACCAAAGTTCTGGATCAGAAGAGCTGCTTTTTTGCATCTTGCATCATGTGCTTTCTTCACCATCCATTTCCCATTCAGCCTCTTGCCTGGCTCTCAAAGCTAAAGCTAAAGTTTCCGAAATCCCAACATTTCTGGCTGACTGGCCATCTTCTCTAACCCCTGTAGCCAAAAGAAAGGCATGCTAAAGCAGTGGTATGATCATATTAAATACAAAACACTCCTAATCAGATTATGGACCGAGGAGGCGTTCTTTAATGTAAAGTGGCTGCATTTATGCTTCTGTCCTTGGTGATACACAGCCCCCTTGATTCACCTGCCACAACCCATACATATATTTGGACACCTGAGGATGAGAAGTAATCTATGGAGCCTTACTGCATGAGAAGAGAAAGGCAAAATATAACAGGCCATCTCCATCTCTTTGTAGCACTTCCTTCCTATCCTGAAAGATGTGGTAATAAAAGCATGCCTTTTGTTATGCTGGAAAAAAAACAGTTTGACAAAAGGCACACTTTTATAACCATCTCCTTTGAGAAAAGAGTGGAGGTACTTCGACAGCATGAAGAGAGGTATGGAGGAAGCCACTATTATGCAATAATGGTCCAGATCATGAAACTGCATGAAAAAGCTTACATGCAGCAAGAGCTACAGTTACTCATCCACATAAATGTGGAGCCAAGCAGAATCCTTCATCACTGCAGATTAGACTACAAGACAAATCCCCACAACCCTTTTCTATGCACTATATCTGTGGTTTTTGGGTTACCTCCTCCAAGTCCTTTGTATTCATAGATCTCAAGGCCAAAGTTATATTATTCATGCATGCTTAACCCATCATTTACATTAAAAAACAGAGTTTGGGACTCTGAGCTGGTTTCATGCTGAACATTTCATCATTTACTGTTTGTCCTCAGAGGTGTTTGTCAATTCTGCTGCTATTATTTAAAGATGAATACTTGAGTCTAGAGTTTCAGCTCCCTAAGAGAGTGTAATGTGTCTTGAACAAGGTGGCTTTGGACCTTACTCTAGTTAGAATCCAATGTTTGCAGACAGGGTTTGGTCCATGCATTTGGCCCTGCTTATGCCTCTATGAAGAATTAGAAGTAGGTTTTCCAATTTTGATACCTGCCAAAGTATGCCTAGTTTGTTGCTTACCATGAGCGAAGCTGGTCATTTCAGATGTTCTGGCAGGCTAAAAGGGAAAGAGGTGTAACAATAATTTAACATGCATACTTAAACACACACACACACACACAAATCAGGGATTTCTTAGTTTGACACATTTAAAACAAGCATGCTTTAGAATCTTTCATTTCCCCATGTTATCTAACCAGCCAGGAAACAGGTCAGTCTCTCTGCTTCTATTTTGTGCCAAATCAATTACAGAACGCATCTTAGTAACTTCTCACACCCCTTTTGGTATCTGAACAAACTAAAGCAAAACTCTCATTTGAAGTGGTGAACAGAACAACTGCTGCTGACTGGTGTTTTAATGAAAGGACTGACAGATTTGGGTGAGGTATAAACAGCTGCCAGATAGGTTTTAATGCCCACATATGTATTACTGCTTACCAGGGGGGCTACCAAAGTCTCCCAAAATGAGGTTTTCTTGACAAGAACTATCATTTCTTTCTGTATTACCATTATGCAAAAAGAAGATCATAGGAGAACTCCAGAATATGACCCCCATCCCAAGGAACTATCATTACACAACTTCTAAACTCTACCCTGACAACTTCCCTCTCTTTTATGCTACCTAAACAGGTGACACAGGTTTGGAAGGCTGCAAAGAAATGCACATGTTTCACAATACAGTAACTGAACACAAGTGACCCAAAGTGTGTGCAATCTTACCACAGCATAGTCTCTTTCTGTTGTTCTTGGAGAGCTCTCAATAGCGTTGGGCAATGGAAAACGCATTTGGTGGGCAGGCAGCTGGTGAGCAGATGAGTGTCTCTGGAAGAAAAAAAATGCCAAGATCAGGTTTACCTGGAATACTTAACTGGGTGTGAATGACTAGACACATAGTGTCCATTTTTGATCACACTTTGGACCTTGGTATTGTCTAAACTAACAAGTAGCACTTTGCCAAGGTTTCAGGAGTCCCCTAGCCCTACTTGGGAAAGCCAAGGACTAGATTTTCTGTAGGCAGAGCAAATGCCACTGAGGCATAGCCCTTTATTTTCTTCAGTTCAAGAATAATACTGTTGGGAGGTGCACATGTCTCGGGTCATGTTCCTTTTCCCCTGGGAATCTGACTTAGTGTCCTGAAAGGACATAAATATCTCCAGATATGAGATAGGAAGACCCTAAAATGCAGTGGGGGGGATGCACGCTATGCTAACAGAGGCACTCTTGGGGTCTTACAAGTTACAGGGTCAGTAGACAAGGATGAGATGCTATACCTAGTATGCTTAAAGAGTGGGGCAAAGGAAGACCTCTGTGAATTTGCAAAAGGCACTGAAGTTACAAACAGAACTGCCCAATTCTACCTACTGCTCTTTCCATCACTGTAAACAGTGTCGCAAGAAAGATAACGGGGGACTCAGTTTGTGGGAAATTCTTCCATCCTACATTAAGTTTTCTATGGCCTGTTACAGACAGCCAAAATAAAGCTGCTTCGAGTCACAGGCGAGGTATGGTGTTTAACTGGTGCATGTGTCTAAGAGTCCAGAAACCTGCACCAAAGCCACGGCTTTGGTGTGACTTCTGGACTCTTAGGATGCACGCATCATTGAAACACCATACCTCCACTGTGACTCGAAGCAGCTTTATTTTGGCTGTCTGTAACAGGCCTATATTTACCAGCCCCTTTATATGTTCCGTAGTATATATACATCAAGGAATAAAGGTGATTATCATGTTCTAGGCTAAGAGGCTAGCAAGAGATGCTGCCAAGATTTATCAAAGCCTAGCTGTAGGTAAATCAGGACCCTACACCACTCCCTGCTGTGTGCTGGATCAAGCCAACCGCTGCTTATATGAATTGGGTAACCTGAATCGAGACTGCAGGGCTGTGAATTTAGTCCTAGTCCCCAAATCATACAAATATAAGAAGAGCAATCTTGGATCAGATAAATGGCCTATCTAGCTCAACATACTGTTTCTACAGTGGCCAACAAGAAGGACCAGAGTGTAATAGCAATCTCTTCCCTGTGTTTTCCCATATCATAACACAAACTATGCTGATACTGCGGACCCATCAAGCCACCCAGGACCTGCAGACTGACCTACACTACATGCATGGTAACCACTGCAAATACAAGCATGTCTTATGGTATGGTATGGTATGGTATGGTATGAAAATTGTTTTTTTTAAAGACTTATTTACAATGTAGGTTGCTATTTGGCACTATGTAGGTTCCCGAGTCCACCATCTCCATCGTCTGGCAACACTAAGGAACAACAATTATACTGCCTTCTGTACTTATACAAATGCAGAACTGGCTAATTATTAAAATGGCTATAATCTGGGCCCCTTCAAGCAGAACTCACTGGAGTTTCCTGGCCCAGGAGCAGGTAGCTGGATCTGGACACTCCTTTAATTCCTTATCTGACATCAGTTTTGAGCACTGTGGGGAAATGACGCATTCTCAAATCCAGCCATCCATCATATTTTGGAATGCTGCCACTGTGTAGCCCTGCAAACCCCCCAGGATGCACTGAAAAAAGAGGGATCTGACCAGAATCCACTTTCCTCAAACTCCCTTCAAATCTAGACTTGGCCATGAAAATGATCTACTTTTATACAGTGATTAGAAAAAAGCCCATAGCCAGGCTGGGCAGGGATGATGTGAGCTGTAGTCCTGAACCTTTGGAGGGTATTAGCTTGGTTGCTACAAAAAATACATTATTTCGATTGTAGGAAGGAAAATTTCTCCATTACTAACTGAAAAAGTATAGGCCTCACTTTCCAAGCCACGTGGTTTTCCAAATGCATGCATATGCACTCTGTATTGTATAGGGTGGGGGAAAGCCCTCTCTTGCCCCCTTTTATAATGAACAAAGCAACATTTCAAAAGCCTGTATTCCTGGAACTAACCTCTGGCTGCTCCCCCAGATCAGGGAGTTTAGATGCTTGTAGAGCATGCAACTTCTTCAACAGAAACATTTTATCTTTGCCTTCCTGCAAATCAAGAAACATCTGAATATTACAGGATGCAGAGAAGGAAAATATTCTAAATTTATACTTTGCATGGCATTGCTTTTCTCCTTCCTTACAAAATGGACCACGTTCAGGTCAAACCGGATATAACGATAAATGTACTTCTTAAACATTTAAGTGTACTTAAAAATGTGCCACTACTCTGAAGGAAATGCAGCTGCATTGCTCCAGTCCACAAACATATTGTCATTCACTCCAAAAAATCACCTTCAAAGGAAAATAACAGCTTAAGGAGGGAGCAGACTAGAGCAACTCTGATTCTATGATTCTGTGAACTCTCCTCCTCTAATCCAGTTCATCCCCCAAGTTCTCAGTGGGAACAGATACTTGTTGAGGTTTTGAAACTAGCCTGAGGACTGCAAGTGGTCCATCCTCAGAGCAGTCAAATAATTATATGGCTGCCATAAATTTCAATGCATTTTGAATTAGACAGGAGAATGGACATCACAGGGCCATGTGGATAAGGAAGGAGGTTGGGGAGGGATGGAGAAAGACAGAGAGGGGGCAGACATAAAGAGAGATAAGCTTTATAGCAAGTACATTTCTATACCGCTTATCAGTGCACTTAAGCGCTCGCTAAGCAGTTTACAAAGTGTAAACTAATTGCCCCCAACAAGCTGGTGTGGGCAGAGCCGGTGTGGCAGGCTGCACGATGGGAGTTAGCGTTTCTGCCTTCCCTCCAACACGTGCGCAACAAACTTTCTTGAGTCAGTGTATGCTGCAACAATGGTGCCTTTATTGGCAACACTTAACAAAACAAGGTCTAACCGACCAACAACTCAGTCCCAAACAAACAGAATAAACTCTTCCAACTTCTCAAGCTGGGGGATTAGGTCTCAGAGACCTTTGGGTCCAGGCTGGAGTCGGTGGCTCTTCCGCCAGAATGCTTCTCCAGGGGCTCCCGTTCCGCTTTCTCCCAGTCCTGGGGTTCGGGGCCCTGCTCCCACCAACCGCCTTTACTATCCCACCACTCGCTCACCAATCCTTTCGCGTCCTTCTTCCGCCAGTTCCTCTCCTCTGGATAAGGGAAGTCCCCCTCTTCCCTGGGGTCTCTCATGCGGGCCCGGAGGTCTCGGACTCAGCTTAGTCTGTAGGGACACCGGTCTCCCAACCCGCTGAGGGCTATGGGTTATCCTAGCTGTCCCTAACTCGACCACTTCTCCGCGCCCACTTCTTCCGCGCCTGCTCCCTCTTCCCGCGCACATCTGCTCCTGCCTCTTTATACCTCCCAGCTGCTCCACCTCTCCCCCTTCTGGCTCCGCCCCTGGGCTCATTCTCCTTAATTCCTCCACCTGAACGCTCCTTCCTCCCCCAACTCTCTCCTCATTCACCTCTACCTTGCTACAGCTGGGTACTCATTTTAGCGACCTCCTCAGAAGGATGCAAGCCTGAGTTGAGCTTGAGCCCCTGGGCTGGTATTGAACTCACAACCTTATGGTTTGTGAGTGAGTGGCTGCAGTACAGGCATTTAAGCACTGCGCCACCAGGACTCTGTGCCAGAGGACGGACACCTGAATTAAAAAGTCCAGTGGCCTGTGATTAGGAGCTGCTCTCTTTCTGTAGAAGCAGAATGACAAATTAAGATTGTATGAAGATCAGCAAAACAAATGAAGAATCTTAGAATTATACAAGCACGGTCAGGGCAAACCCTGTCTTCCAGAATACAAAAAGAACAAATCACGGCCCTCATTCATATCTGATGCACAGACTCCGGGGTAGCAGCCCTTAAACAACTTACTTACATTGACAATCTGTTCTTGCAGTAGTTTAACCATTATTTTCCGTCCATCTATAATTTGCCAGTAGAGGTATGTGATAATCCTAAAACAGAGTTGAGAAATTAAAGACAGCTTTTTATTTATGTCTCATCTTCTTATTAACTGCTTAATTTTGTTAAAAGATTAGGTTTTATTTTAATAATATTTTCTCTACCTGAATCTGAACAGGTTCAATGCAGGCAAGAAACGGAACTTCCTATCTTTATATCAGAGTTTGGAAAGTTATTTCGGATTAGTTCAGAGATCCAAGAAAGTAGAAGTCTCCTTCTTTGGATGTTTTTAAACAGAGGCTGAATGGGCATCTGTCAGGGATGCACTGATTATGTGTTCCTGCATAAGAAAGGGTTGGACTGGATGGCCCTTGAGTTCTCTCTCAGCTATTCTATGATTTTGTAAGACTGTAAAATGTGGTCGGCACAAAGAATAAATGCATGTGTTGTGGATTGTTCCTTTAGTATTCCTAGAATGACTGTTCTCGATAACTATCAACAACTCATTACTCAGGTGGATAACATTCTGCTTCACCCTCTTCTGCCAGCTCTGCAGCAATTGAAGTGAATTCTTTGCCTTCTAAAGAGACCACTACCTCCTCCACCACCAGAACTAAGGACCACATGGAGCATCTCTTGCCACTGGTCTGTTTCCCAGGCAGCACATGTGGTTTGAGGCCCCACCAAGGGACATACAGCCACTGAGATGTTTCCTGGTGGCTCAGAAGGCACACCAAGCCTCCCCTCGACTACTAAACTAGGCTTACTGTAGTCAACTATGCCAAGCCTATTCCATGCAGACATGCAAGGCATCCTATCGACGGCCTCATCCAGACAACTAACCCTACTCTACATAAAGCCTCCTCTGGGCCACCTTGCATGGCTTCCTACAACCATGCGAAGCAAGACTCTTCCAGCTAAGCAAATCATACTTCTCACATCATGTTTGTTTCAGTTTAGAAAGCTGAAAGAGGGACATTACAACCCCATTTTTTTAAAAGCTGTTTTTAACTTGAAAAAAACATTTTTTTGTCTGTCACTAACATATAATATTTTCCTTCCTTCCTATCTTTCCTTCTTTCATTGATGGTAACAGCTCTGTTCACTTATGAAGACTGCCATGAAGGGAATCAGAGCATAACTTAATTATTTATTCATTACATGTATAATTCATGTTTCTTGCAATGAAAGACTGCACATATAACACTTCCTCACTCTACACTACAACTTCATAAGGCAGCTCAGGCTGAAAGAGAATGGCTAAATCCATCCATCCAGTCTCATATGTGCCTGTTATTATTGTTATAGTTGTTTGCCTTCAAATTGTTTCCAACTTATGGCGACCCTAAGGTGAACCTATCATGGGTTTTTCTTGGCAAGATTTGTTCAGAGGAGGTTTGCCATTGTTATGTGCCAGTCCTATACCCTAGCCACCATTCCACACTGGCTTAAGACATTTCCATACAAACACTTACAGTACTATGATGGAGAGGATGAAGAAGAAGTGCACACTTTCAATTAAATTGCGATAAATCCAAACAACCCAAATAGAGCCTGGATAACTGGAGAGTAATGCCACCCAGCCAGAAATGGCCTCGAAGATAGTTTTGAGGCCTCGGAAAGGACCACATGTTTCAGAAGGCTTCAGCCTGGGAAAAGAAGGAAAAATGTGTTTTTTAATATATATATAATGTTTTTATTATTAATAATGATAGTCATGGTACAATATTATAATTGCTTCATTCTAAATCAGAGATGGTGAACATGTGGCCCTTCAGATATTGCTAGACTAAAACTCGCATTATTCACCATAAATGCTTCCATGAGTGGGTTGATAAAAAGAAGATCTGCACGGATACAAAGGAGCTGTTTCATATAAATGGTCCACCTCACACACTACTGACTGGCAGCCTCTCATCAAACTCTCTGCCTCAAATTAGAATCATAGAATCATAGATTATACACTAGTAGTTATAAATTACTATCCTCAGGCATGGTGGAGGACCCTTTCCTCTAGTATTCAGAATCCTGAAGTTAGATTCAGCCAGCAAAGTGTCTTGGACCACCCTTGCCCAGGACCCCTGGCCTTGGCTACTCCACTTCTTTGCCATCTCCTTCAGCTGTCCTCTTTCTGCTAAAGTACAGTGATAGGAAGAAAAGAGTAGCAGCCTTCCTATGGGCTTTCCACCTGAACTGTGGTGCAGATTGGGCCTTGGGGAGAAGGCATGTGAAAGGACACCAACAGCAAGGAAGAAGTGTGGCGCCTTGGGAAGGAGGAACCCTTCCCTTGAGCATCTTGCCCAACAGCTCCGCAAACAGTGGAGCTAAAATAATGAGTACGGCATTAAAGTCACCTGGGCAAAGCAAATTGATTTTTGTACCTCCAGACAGTGATTGCTATGACAGCAAGAACACCTGCAAAGGAGGGGAAAAACAGCAAGAAGACAAAGATGGTGTTCATCTGGGAAGCTCTCCAAGCTTTGCGAGGCGGCTGACAGTTCATCATCAGGCTGACCTTTCAGAACAAAAGAGGAAAATGACAGACATTTCAGGATGCACAATGTGAACTCCACAGGCACTCTGTTGAATCAGATGTGACTTAGGCCGGTTACAGACTGGCGTTTTAGTGCGTGACGAGCACGCACTAGGGTTACAAAAGGGCGGTGCTTCTGCACCGCCCTAACCCTAGTGCATGCTCATCATACACTAAGCGGCGGCGGCCCTTCCATATGGCCACTGCCGTGAGGACGTGACGGCCGCGCCGCCTCTAGACGGGGCGGCACGGACGTGACGTCCTCAATCCGCGGCAGGGCGCCTAGGGCGCCCTTTCCGTGGACCAGGAAGGAGCTCCGTTTCGGAGCTCCTTCCTGGTCCATGGTGCCACTTTGCTTCGCTGGGCGGCTGCGCCCAGCGAAGCAAGGGAGAAAGGGGCCAAGCGGCCCCTTTTTCCCCTCCCCGCTGCCGCGGGGTGTCCTTGGGGCTTGAAGCCCCAAGGACACCCCTTTTCAGGCTGCGGGGAAGCGGCGTTTTGCTTCTTCCCCACAGCCTGCAAAGCGGCGGATCGGGGCCTCAGCGGCTGCCGGTGTAGCCACTGAAGCCCCGATCCTCCGGGGAAAGGGGCGGGTCCAGATCGCCCCAAATGGGTGGTCTATAACCCGCCTTAGTCTCCCTGTACCACCATGCAAAACCTTGCACCCTCCAGATATGCTGATCTACATCAGCAATGGCCATGCCAGCTGAAACAGTGGGAGTTACAGTTGAGGACACCAGGATGGGGAAGGGTTTGTGTGGGATACTTCTACCCTTCTACCTTTCTCCAGGAAAGGACAGGTGACTATTAGTTTACAGGTGTAAACATGAACCCATTTACCAGGGAATAAAGTCTCATGGATATTAGGGAGATTTCTTTCTAGGTAAACATCTACAGAACTGGGAAAGATTGGACTATTTCATTAAACAAACAAATTTCTACTGAGTCCTAAGAATTTACCTAGAACTGTAAGTGCCTTAACACAGAGAAGCACAGAACTTAAACTTGGCAAGAGGCCTTAGGGAAATATAGCATACCTTTTTCACACAAAATATAACGAAAAATGATATCATCTGAATGGCTGGGAGCAAAGGTGAGTAGAAAATGCCAATCCTGCAGGAAAGAAAAGGGCAGGAAGACCTGATACCAGTTTCTATTTGTACAATATTAGTTATAAGTAGAAAATAAAGACAAAGAGAGCTGTTATTTTAAAACCTTCTGGAATACAGTTCAGAGCTTGTACTACTGCTTTTAAAAAGGAATCAGTCACAGTTATATTTCCAAGGCCCTTCAAAGAACTTTATTACCAACATAGCTGCAATCTTTTTAAAAAGTAACTATTTTTATCACAATTTCCAAAAGTAATGTCCAGTTACTTTTTTAAAAATAAATTATTCAGGTTGTTGGCCTGTGGCCTCTTCCTAGTCCCCTTGCCTCACATTTTGACCACAGCAGAGCCCAAGTCAACACTTGAACACAGCCATATTCTTCCTTCACCATTTAATTGAACTACATGCCTGCAATTTTAAAAGGAACTAGGCAAAATTAGTAACATTAAAAGAAGGAGTGCTTGTCCCTCACTGAATTACATTATACTGCACCAGTAAAGGAATTATGTAATTAGAAGTAACTACCTGCATCCAAGCTCTAGGAGTGATTTAAAAGTGCTTTTGGAGATCACAGAGATGTTCTGACAAAGGCTTTCTGAACAGTATTATTTTAACTCACCACGTTAAAGTCTGAGCGTAGATCAAATCCAAAACATTTCGCGCAATATCAAATTCTGGCACGCCAAGTTTTTTACAGCATTTAGTCCCAATGATTCTAAAAGTGGCATGGAATAAATTTGAATTGCAAAGGATATAGTTGTGTACTTTACAGTGACCTAATGCAACCCTATCACAAGGTTTTCTGGGGCTGAATGTGTGTGATTCACCCAAGGCCACTCAGTGGGTTTCTATGGCTGAGCAGGGATTTGAACACTGGTCTCCAGGGTTGTAGTCCAACTCTCAAACCACCACACCCCATTGGTTCTAACCAGGATGTTACTATTTATTTAATTTAGATCCCATCTTTCTCACAAAATAGAACTCAAGGCAGCTCCCAATCCAAGTTAACACAAAGAACCATACATCCAGGGTCTATTATTATTATTATTATTATTATTATTATTATTATTATTATTATTATTA